>NC_052127.1:580002-588473 GCF_012273895.1 Zerene cesonia
CCGCGCTCGAGGTACCAGGAACGCAGCAATTGCAAGAGGTGTAGGTACTCACTGCGGATGACAACCGATTGGCAGCTGCTTGAAGAGGCTGGACGGGGGCGGGCGGGGCTTCCAAGAGGGCGGGGTTAAGCCCGATTAGTGCACTTACTGGGCGCGCAGCAGTCCTCGTAAACACTTTATACATTAACCTCTTGATATTTTATGCACTCCTATTTTTACAGGAATATCATTATTTGAAATTTGTTTAATTTATTTATAAGAAAAACAGAAACAAACTTATTAGACGTCTATTCGCGAGCGAGATCCGAGGGGAAGGGGAAGGGGAATATAAATGCAAAAAGTCTGTCTGTGTCTTCGTGCCTATATCACTGAACCCATTTGGATGAAATTTGTCACAAGAATAGTTTGCGATCCGAGAAAGGACATGGGCAATCGGGAATTATGCGGGGTTAACCCCGGTGCTTTCTAAACTAGTAAGCGTTTATTACTAGTTTCGCGTACAAGTTTGTATGTAATTGGTTTAAATTGGGAGTCGAGCACATTTCGGTACGAATTCTTCCTTTTATTTTCCCCACACTTCCCAGTCATCTTTCCAGTCGTCATTCTGTTCCCCATCTAATTTCCCATTAAAGTGTTCAGCGCAGTCACAATGAAATTCATGGGTGATGGTGTGGTGGAGCTAGTGGTTTACCATAAGGCAAACCACTAGCTCAGCTGTCCGCTATGATATAAAAAGAAGACAAATATAACTGCCTCTTTTAGCCTCAATTTTGACTCACTTTAAAACGGACGCAATAACTTTTACATTTACTTCAAACTTTGTACAGAATATAATATTATATCTTTATTTTAAATAAAACATACGTAAAATCAAACCAAAAAGCATGAAAATGCGTATTATTCTATTTAATTTTTTTGTTTAAATCCCATTTCAAGTGAAATTTTCAGTTAGTTCATGCGAAACTAATCACCGTGAAGCAACGACCTTGACTCTTCAGGAATCCGTATCTATCTTTAAAACCATTATGGCGTCCTATTTATTTGTTTTAGCTACACCAGTTATACTTAGTAAATAAAAAGATTAAATAAGCAGATTTTACAAACTCATGTGCTCACGAAACACATGTTCAAATTACACCCCATTAAATGTTTTTAATAGGTTATTGGCAAAGAAGAAAGTTATATAACTTATTGATCAATTGTAATCGTAAAGGTTAATACTATGATGACGACTAAAATTGCTTCTATAAGAAGTCTAATTGTGTTTGTTATATCTCCCGTTGTATGCGGATCGAATATTTATTGATTACAAAAAGCATGTGTAATGTTTTTGCGTTTATTAATCGAATCACGAATCGTGATCAAGCTGACCCCGATTTTTCAGCAGAGCAATAATTAAACGGATGTTATGTTTAATAGATTTTTTTTTTTGTTGAAAAAGATACGGATGCATTTTGTAGTTTAAGACACAGCGCATAATATTTTTGTCGTCATAAAAATTTTAAGTGGCGATGAATAGAAAAAAGTAAAGTCCCGTGTCCCCTAGTGGGGTATGGGGCAGATGATGTACATCCGTTTCACTAATCGATTTTCTTTAGGGACAAGTAGGTGATCAGTCTTCTGTGTCCTGCCAGACCGAGACATTTTTTTTTGTGCGTCCCCACCGGGAATTGAACCCAGGACCCCTCGGTTCTACGCTTACGCGTTAACCACTGTACCAAGGAGGCGGCGATGAATAGACGTACCTATTAAATATATTCCATGAAAAAAAAATAAACAAAAAAAATTATAATATAATAATTATTTCGACTAAAATAGTATTATTAATAGAATAAAATTAAAAAATATATATTGAATAGGAAAAGTGTAACAAACTATTGCGAATGCAATTGCTAAATTTCTCGATTTCTTTTTTATTTTATTTTATCTATTTTTTTCTTACCTATAATTTAATGCATTTTTCGGTAGGTAGGATGAGTTAGATTAGGTTCGGATTATTTAAAAACTATACAGGAGAAATTAAAGACGGATTTTAAACGCGATTTATTCATTATTATTAACCCGAAGTTTCGAAAACTTTACAGCGAGCGTGGTCACGGGGAATCTCTCCGTTTAAGTCTTCAATTTCTAAATGTACAATACTCGCGTAAAATCAAACACAAGAAAATACTAACTCAACAGTAGTATGAGCCTCATACCTATCCAGTATTTGTTCGTAATAGCTATCGCATTTCGATACGATTTTTATTATATAATAACTCAATATTGTAAAGATATTATTATCATATTTACATATTTATTCAATACTATACTAGAAACAAAACATCCACGACCTTATATTTTAAACACACCGGTATGGAACTCGGTATTCCTTCAAAAACAGATTCAAACCGGTATTTAAAAATACCGTTATAAATACCGAGAGTATCTAAAATTTGTTATAGGTTATTAATACTTTATACACAACAAAGATTATCTTTACACAAAATTTATATATCTATAAGTGAGTACACACACATGCAAACTTTACAGAAGGAACACATTGTAAACAATAATTAGCTTTGTCAATAGGGTAAATACTACATAAGAACAGTGATAGTAAGTCATTTCATTAGTAGAGACGTGGCTCTGTTAAACTGACAGCGGTCTAAACAGTTAAAATTCGGTTTTATTTTATTCTAAATAGAGTACAAATTTGCTTCCATTTGCCTCTTTATAGGTTTTTCCCTTTGAATTCTCATTGAATATTTCTGTATTCGATATGAAACATTATTTTCTAGGCTAAATCCACAATCATTGAAATCGTAAATTCGATTGGTGTTTCACATAAGTTAATACAAATACCAGTTAGTCAATACTTTCAAGGTTAAATTTTACCGTGAAATCAAATTAAAATCAATTCAAGCGATTTCAAAATAGGTACTGTTACAATCGCAATGAATGTTTTTATATGTTTTAAATGAATAATTACGTAAAGAGCTGTCTGCCTAACAGAGCCTGAATTAGTCGTATTAAATGTAAGCGACAGTCCCAAAACTCTGAGGAACTCACCGAATCTTTTAACGTGTACGTCTCTATTAAATGACACTGTTCGTTTGCCCTCTTTGGGCTCCTTCGTTTCGTTACTGTTACCGGTTTTCGTTTCGGTATTCGCACCGGTATTTGTATCGGTATTTCCCTCGGTATTTGCTACCTCATCGCCGTGTTGGGCGTCTGCCTTAGTACTAGTTTCATTGGTCATTGAGTACAGAGGCACCTGGATTTGGTACCTCGTTGGCTATTTGTCTCGTAGCATCAGTATTTTTTATCTGCAAAAGCGATGGTGTACCAGTCGTTATTTATGCTAGAATTTTAAGGTCTACGACTATAGACTTCTGATTACAAACCACATACTCCTGCTTTCTATGTATAAAAGTACAGTGTGCAGAAATTTAATAGAACCTCCCCAAATATCATTCTTGAAGAAATTATCAAAAAATTTCATATTCTGAACAACTTTTTCTCTTTCCTCTGTATCCCCAGTTAAATAACACGTCCTCAGAGAAATCTAACACGCGATATGTTGATCAAAACCATATATCAAATCACTTTTCACTCACCTGTGTGTTTTAAGAAACAATAACATGACTATTGCTGTCTCCGTCGCACACTATGTATCTTGCATCTTGACCTGAAACAAAAGATATTTATATAAATTTTATGATATTAACAAATCATAGTGATTAAACTACATTTTGAGGTTCCGGCAGGAGATTTGAAAGTCATTTGCGTATTAGTTATTAAATATTACTGTCTATAGACACAATAAATATCTACACTTATATTATAAAGAGGAAACGTTTGTATTTTTGTATGTTTGTAACGTTTTTACGCAAAAACAACTGGACCGACAAAAGTTCTTCGATAAAATTATTATATTTTATTAGCTGCAACTTCACTGAGTCATAGGTTATATATGTACCACGGGCGAAGCCGGGACGAACAGCTATATGATTATAAAAGTATCATATGTATGCACCCAGTACCGAGTATAAATACTATACCGAATTAGAGGCAACTTTTCCTAAATGTAGTTAATGTTAAAAAAAAGAAAAAACTTCAGAACCTCACTTTGTGCAATCGGTTAAGATAAACAGCTTACAAACACGGCCATAGCAATGTGGTCAATCGGTCAGCCATTACCTCACTTTCGATGTTAAGTATATATTAAGTAATAGCTTGATGCGTGTTTTAATGCAATCCGAGAAATTAGCATTCCGCTAGTATAAAGATCGATCTAGTTTTGAAAGCCTAAATCTCTGTCTAGATAACTAGAATAGTATTTCCTATTAAAACTGAAAAAAGGAGGAGGTTCCCAATTCGACTATATTATTTTGTTTGTTACCATAAAACCTGCGATTGGGTGAACCGATTCTGATAATACATTTGCAAGCTGAATCCCGTGTGATCCCATTTAAATTTGGACAAAGTTCTGACAATTATTTAAAACTACTTTCAAATCGGAATATCTAACAAGAATTAGATGGTAATTTTACACAATTTTATGTACTGAACTGAACACAATCATGTTTGTTTGTCACGCACTGATCTCAGGAACTACTGGTCCGATTTGAAAAATTCTTTCAGTGTTAGATAGCCCATTTATTGACGAAGGCTATAGGTGTATATGTACCACGGGCGAAGCCCGGGCGGAGCACTAGTCATTAATATGCTCGATGTGTTCTCAATATGTAACGTGTATTTAATTTAAAATTAATAAAGGTCGCTTTAACCGGGATGAATCGATAAAAACCTCAATAGTTTACGATTTAATACTTGCAATATATCGTCACTTCGAAATATATGAAATGTTTATTAGTTATTTTTTTTTCACTACATAATATAAAAGTCGCTTTCTCTGTCCCTGTCCCTATGTATGATTAAATCTTTAAAACTACGCAACGGATTTTGATGGCGTCTTTTTTAACAGATAGCGTAGTTCAAGAGGAAGGTTTACATGTATAACATTTATTAAACTACTCCAAATTTAACGCGTGCGAAGCCGCGGGTAAAAGCTAGTTTATTTATATTTACAGTAACTCCGGCAGTGTTAAGAAATAGTTGCCTACAAACTGCGTTCATTGTTATTATGCTTTATATTCCATATATGGTATAATAACACAATATTATGTATAGAAATTTTTAAACACCGACAAACATTTTTACGAAATCCGTACAGGAAAATAGTTTTTCCTTAAGTACCAATATATGTTTAAAGACGGAAAAAAATTCTCATGAAAAGTTTTAAGGACACTTTTTGTTATATTAAGCTACTAGCTGCGCGCCGCGGTGTCACCCGCGTAAGTCCGTATCCCGTAGGAATATCGGGAATAAAAGTTGACTGTATGTTATTCCAGTTGTCCAGCTGTCTGCGTACCAAATTTCATTGCAACCGCTTCAGTAGTTTTTGCGTGAAAGAGCAACAAACACACACACACACATCCTTACAAACTTTCGCCTCCATCTCATTAAAGTGATGTAATGAAAAATTAAAATATCACCAAGGCTCAAAAATCATTACAAAAGCGTGTGTAATAGCGAGAAATACTTAAGTTTCCTTAAACGCTGTTTAGTAGGCAGATGTGGGAAGTGCCAAGGCGCCGACGCGGCCTTAAACCTCTTCGCTTATCATGTTTGCCT
Organism: Zerene cesonia; assembly: GCF_012273895.1. NCBI lineage: Eukaryota > Metazoa > Arthropoda > Insecta > Lepidoptera > Pieridae > Zerene > Zerene cesonia. The sequence goes on from NC_052127.1 coordinate 585,682, forward strand.
GGTACTTTTAATTAATTTATTTGGTAATAAATATATATTACCGTTTCCATTAAAATAGAAAGGGGTTTTATTCTTAATACGGCTAATTTCAATGGTATTAGCCCTATATAGACAACTAGCTGCGTCACGCAGTTTCACCCACGTAAGTCTGTATCCTGTAGGAATATTGTGATAAAAAGTTGCTTAAGTGTTATTGCAATTGTCCAGCTATCTACGCACGAAATTTCATTGCAATCGGTTCAACAGCTTTTTCTTGAAAGAGTTGCAAACATAAACATACATCCATCATCACAAACTTTCACATTTATAATATTAGTAGGATAGTAGGCTAGGACAGGATAGGATTTAATTGATAATTTAATTAAAGCATGTTTTTTTTAACTATAATTAAAATAAAAGTGGTGTGAGTGAGCAATTACCAAGGAAATATAATGGAAGTAAATTAACATGTTATTTGAGATTTATTTCAAAAGCTATATTTATTGATGACTTCACTAGTTTACAACCAATGTCACAGATCAATGAATGAGTTTTATTCAGCAAAAGACAAATATGTAAGTCTGTGGTTGACATTGCTAAGCCCACGGAAACTAAAATGGCGGTCGACGAAAATGGTCGAACAAGGTAAGTTACAGGCCTTCAGCAAAGGTCAAGAGAGGATTTTGCCGCCCTTTTTAAATAATGCAAGATATACATATAAATGAAGTGTAGTATCTGTCTGGGCTGGCTGTGAATAAAACAATACGAAAACCAACTATCCCATCGTAATTTTCTTAGTCTGTGTCATAGTTCTTTTTAGATGATTACAGAGATTCGTTCTTTCATTGATTGGATGATTAAATATAATCCTACTAATATCCTTAATCCTTAATATTATAAATGCGAAAGTTTGTAAGGATGTGTGTGTTTGTTGCTCTTTCACGCAAAAACTACTGAACCGATTGAAATGAAATTTGGTACGTAGACATCTGGACAACTGGAATAACATATAGGCAACTTTTTATCCCCATATTCGCCCGGGATACGGATTGACGTGGGTGAAACCGCTAGATGCAGCAAGTATAATATAAAAAAACAAAATATTTGAGTTACGATTTACAATTAATGCCTTGACTTCTGACCAACGTTCACTTTTAATTACTCAGCATTAAAGTGGGACAAACAAACAAATCGATTTTATCTGTACATAATTGGTTTTACGGGGTTAAGTAATACCTATCTCGCTTTATCATGAAGAATTTTTTATGTGGGAGTCGAGCACGTTTCGGCACGAATTGGGCCAGCTTGTACCGGAGAAGAACCACACCCCACAGAAGACCGGTGGGAAATAATAGCATTCTATTGTATTTTGTACGGTAAGTGGGGAGTCAGAGGCCCATTTCCTTTTCCACACCCTTCCCAGCCCATTCCTTCTAGACTGTATGAACTTCTCCCATTAGAGTTTTTTTGAGCACGCAAATGTCAGAAACTACTAGACCAATTATGATGAAATTTAATACAGAGATAGGGGCAAACTGTGCGGGAAATACCCCCTAACTGTGGGTCTTTTATTTTAGTTAATCACTACATTGTATAAAACGACGTCGCTTACCGCCGTATGTATGTTTGTCTTGCTATGCCTGTATGCTTACTCTTTAAAATACGCAACATATTGTGATGGGGTTCTATTAATAGATATAGTTATTCAAGAGGACGGTTTTTATCCTACTAATATTATAAATGCGAAAGTTTGTAAGGGTGTGTGTGTGTTTGTTGCTCTTTCACGCAAAAATTACTCAACCGATTGCAATGAAATTTGGTACGTAGATAATTGGACAACTGGAATAACATATAGGCAACTTTTTATCCCGATATTCCTACGGGATACGACGATACGACTTACGCGGGTGAAACCGCGGGGCGCAGCTAGTTATGTATAATAACAAGGAAAAGAAGAGGGGATAAGGCGTTTTACTCCGAATTTAATGCGTGCGAAGCCGCCGGTAAAATCTAGTAGGTAACAATTGAAAGTTTTTATTTTTATTCAATCATTAATGGTTTCAGAGACAACAAATAAACAAACACAAATTTAATTACAAGTTACATATATAACTTCTAAGACATCCTGATTAATCGGATTTACACTTTGTTTTTATCTTGTCTTATGAATAAAACGACATTTGGTTAAGTGGGGTTATGGGTTTTTCAATTCATTAACCTTCGAGGTTTTATTTATAATTTGAATTCAACATCAGGCCAATGTCGGATTAAATATTTTATCACTTATATAATATTAGCTGCGCCCCGCGGTTTCACCCGCATAAGTCCGTATCCCGTAGGAATATCGGGATAAAAATTGCCTATATGTTATTCCAGTTGTCCAGCTGTCTACGTACCAAATTTCATTGCAATCGGTTCAGTAGTCTTTGCGTGAAAGAGCAACAAACACACACACACATCCTTACAAACTTTCGCATTTATAATATTAGTAGGATAGTAGGATCATAGGAAATTAATAGGATATTAAAATCTCGCGCTTGGCCATTTAGCCAAGATAATTTGAGATGAAGTGTCTCATTGCGGTAAGAAGTGATATAGGCTTTTAGCCTCTAATTATCTAGCTATAAGTATATATCCTTATAATTATCACAAACACAAAAATCATATCAAAAAGTCACTCCGTTGCGGCGAGAATGAATGACAGACAATCACTCGCATTTATAAAATTAGGAGCTAAATATAAGGACTAATACAGAGGCGAGTATTCCGTGTATCACAGAATGTTGCCTACATATACTTTCATTAGCTTCACC
>NC_052127.1:589473-590998 GCF_012273895.1 Zerene cesonia
AAGAACTTTACTAGCGTGCTCTAGTTTCGCATAGAAGAGAACAGCGCCATCTGGCAACAGTGATTGAAGTTCTAACAACCTGTATATTTAAACGTAACGGAATCATTTAGACATGATTACACATTAGGAAAGAGAATTAAATTAAAATAAAGAGAATTAAAATAAGAATTCAAACTTTGTACACTTATCAAGTATCGGTCATAATACAATAATGTCATGAGTTTATCTTATTAATTTATAAATAACCAGCTTTTGCCCGCAGCTTCGCACGCGTTAAATTCGGAGTAGTTTAACTGATGTTATTACATAAACATAAACCTTACTATTATATCACTCTATCTATTAAAAAAGACCCCATCAAAATCCATTGGGTAGTTTTAAAGATTTAAGCATGCATAGGGACAAAGGGACAGAGAAAGCGACTTTGTTTTATACTATGTAGTGGTTTCCAACGGAGAATACAAATTCAATTTTGTAAAGCTTGCTAAGTATACATGGTTTTCTGTACCTTTCATTACAAAAAATTATTATAATCTATAAGTAAAATTTAAAAAAATATTTAAAACAGTGACATGAAATTATATAATAAGCTTATAATTCTGCTAAGGATTGGCAGGATTAAATTATTTCTAATTTAAAACATATATTTATGGACAGACATTCGAGTCAAAGATGTTAAAAATTTTTTCATCAGCCATAAATATTTATTGCCACAGATATATAATAGCTGATATACCTATTGGTATCTATATCTATGTTTATTCCCTTTTGTTTTATATGCCTGCTATTCAGTGAAATGTATCGATATATAATCATCGTATATTGAATTGTAAAATCGACAGTTTATATAACTAAGCAACCGGTCCGCTGTGTCCTTTGCGACGCTTCCTACCTAAGAGCCAGTTGTGATCAAACTTTGGCGCAAAAATCTATAATATGCCTGTATTCATGTTATAAAGAATAAACTTTTGTTTGTTTGTATGTTTGTAACGACTTCACGCAAGCCACTGGACCGATTTCAAAAATTCCTTCATTATTGGAAAGCTGCAACACGGGTGAAGCCGCGACGAATAGCTACTATATAAAGATACGTATAATATATAAATATTACATACATACAACATATACAACATAAGATACTACTCAATATGTTTTATCAATTAAATAACATTTAGAACTTTTGAATCAAGATAAATAAAATATATTTTCCACCGATTGAAGTCTTTATATACCAGTGTATATACAAAAAACGTATAAGCGGTTTTGTATAAATAAAGAAAGAAAGAACAATTTAAATTTTTTTACGAATTAAAATTTCCAAAAGTTGACAACAACTGGCATAACAAAGTAGTGGGGCAGCTTTTAAAGGTTGGCATCGTAAATAATTTTTAATGCTTTTGTTTAAGGACACATGTAAATAATGCATTTACATTCCGTCGTCAAATTCCGTATCCTTACCCCATACGGGGGTAGGGGGAAACACCCATAAGGGGGAAACCTTACTAATTAAAATCCCTGATTGATT
>NC_052127.1:591998-621292 GCF_012273895.1 Zerene cesonia
GTAATAAATGTTATTTGCAGTTAACAATTTTCTTTTTTCTTTATTACAATATTTATGGCAAGACTAGGTATAATAATGAGAGCTCTTGATTCCACATGTTATGTGTGACAATTGTATATTCCATACTTGCGCATACCGCGGCGTCACTTGCATTGCATCCGGGTAAAAAGTAGCCTATGTTCTAATCTAGACTATAATCTTTGTACGAAATTATATGCAGATACGATAAGCTATGTCGCGAGAGAGTTATAATCTAAATATATATAACTCAAAGATGACTGACTGACTGACTGACATAGTGATCTATCAACGTTCAGCCCAACCACAGGACGGATCGGGCTGTTTGGCATGCAGATAGATGTTATGACGAAGGCATTCGCTAAGATAGGATTTTGATAAATTCTACCCCCTAAGGGGATAAAATAGGGGACGACTGTTTGTACCATAATAATTTATTAATACCACGCGGGCTAAGCTGCATTCATACATCCATACATCCATCTATCTATACTTTACCGTTTATGCTATAACTTAGTGGGATTTGTGGAAATACGCAAAGCCACTTCGCGGTCAAATCAAATATTATTATCACCATATAAAAAACACAATTTCACGTCGCTAGCGACGCCGGCAAATTCTTGTAACCATTTAAGAACCAGTTCCTATTGTATATAATAACAATGATTGTAATCAAAACACTTATATGCCGATTAACATCAAACAAAGCAGAAAACGGCCGAACCGTTTGTATTTTAAGTAATTTCATAATTGTTCTCGATTATAAATATTATTTTTTATGTAACTAAGGCAATTAAGCTTGTGGTTCGCTCACAATTGATGGTAAGCGATCACCACCGCCTGTGAACAGAGCAGAGGTAGTGCCTCTGCGAATGCACTGCCCGTTTTCCCTCCTTATCCCTTATTCTATGGTTAGGGATCAGGAAAGAAATTACGAATGGAAAGAAGGAATGTACTGGAAATTGGGAGGAAAAGGAAACGGGCTTCCGGCTCCCCCACAATAGGGTCTGCATCATGGCCTACATCATACGAACCACCAGCTCAGTTCCCCGCTATTACGCAGAAAAAAATTATCTGTCCCTTACGCGTTACTAATATTTCAATATCCTTAACGGACGTAGGGACTGTTACAATTTTATTACCTATATTTATTGATGACGTAACGAATTCAACATGGCGGCCGTTTCAAGTAAAAGGTGCACGCGACCTTGCCAAGTCACTTGCTCTAAATACTGTTTACACACGCCTCGTTATATTTGTCACTTGAAATAAATTATTTCGATGCTAAATAGATAATAGTTGAATGGTCTATTTATCTATAAATTAAATAGCTTTACAATAAAGTTTAATTTAAAGAGATTGTGTTCCAACGCGAATTTACGGAACTGCGTGGACGATTTCAAAAAATTTTACAATTTATTAAGGTTCCTAGTTGGCTATATATGTCCAACTGCTGTCCGGACGACTAAAATTTATCCTTTTGTTATATTATGTTTAAACGGAAGTTATAAAAATATACTCCATACTAGCTTTAAACCGCAGTTTTACCTTTCAGATTTCTTCATTCGATTAGACTTTTGAAAGAGAGAAAGAAATTCGGAAAGCAATTTCTAAATAAATAAAAAAATCTATGAATGTGAACTTCAATAACAGTTAAAAACTTTCTTTTCCCACCGTTGGATTCGGACCCACACCATCTATCGCAACACTCAGCCTATAGCCTCTTCATAAATTTGAATTGCGGAACGAGTTTTTGCATAACATCTATTAAATGTCAAAATCTCATCATTTAAACGCAGAACATAAATGTATTTTGTACAAAATAACAACGTCAAATATCACAATAATTGAAATCGATCTAGTAGTTCAAGTTTAAATACGAACATACAAAATTTCCTATTAACAACATTAAAATAGGACAAAAATAAGCATAATTATATCATCATCAGATAATATTAATTTACCCATCTACACATCGACCGCGCCCACCTGCGCTTAACCCAACAAACCGCGCAACAATAGTTACTTGAGACGACTATTAAAGGAAACAACTAAGCGAGACCATTTATAGATAATACATGACTGACAAGGCCGTCGCATTTACGATGCCTTACGTAGTATAATTACAAAAGAACATAATACACATTGAAATCCGCTTGAAAATTGAGATTTCCTTTTCCTCGCCCTCCTCAGTCCATTCCCTCTTTCCATTCATCAATTCGTTTATCCCTTACCCCTTAAAAGCGGGCAGCGCATTCGCTGAGCCTTTGCGAATGTTCATGGGCGGTGGTGAGGCGAACCACCAGCTCATTTGTCTGTTATGACATAAAAAAGTGAGCAGAATCTAAATTACTTGATATACTTTTGGAAAATACCTATAGCTAAAACGAAAAATAAATTAATTTATCTCAATGCCTCCTGTACGCAGTTTTAGCTGTTACGTATGGTTGTTATAAACTAACTATAACCAAATCACGCGAACTCACAACCTTTAACCAATCCATATGGAAAAAGGCTATAATCCATATCATATTACTTAATTCTTGAGTACGTGGATGACCGAGCTTTGCTCGGTATTTTTTTTTTGTTTTAAATTTAATTATTCGCCAAAAAATAGTATTATTATTCGCCAATAGATGTCAGGAAGAGTCATAATAAATTGGGACTACTCAAACGCCTCCTATTTGTTAAAATAGTAAGTTTAAGTCGATAAAACACGAATTTATCTTTTTTAGAAACATTTTCTAAAAAAGATTCCTAGCTAGATCGATTTATCGCCCCCGAAACCCCCTATACACTAAATTTCATGAAAATCGTTGGAGCCGATTCCGAGATTCCAATTATATATATATATATATATACAAGAATTGCTCGTTTAAAGATATAAGATTTATGAAACATAATTCTCTGTATCTTACAACCCGTACCCCCACGAACATTTGTGGTGGAACGGTTTGCCAGCTTTTAAAAGAGGATTTAAAAAAGGATTGGTAATGGAATAAAGTACGGACTGATACCTTTTAAATTGTGCCCTTTTCACGATTTCCTTTAATTATCACTAAAGAAATTAAAATGCATAATCTTTAAATCACATTATAGCCTCTAGTGTCGATATTACGAAGATATCTATTGTATTTTTTGTGTACAATACATTGACGATCTAACCCATAGCAGGTAGTGTAAAACTTGTCACAGTAACCTTGCAGATGCGTCGTGACCCACGCCAGTTCAAGGTTAGCACACGCACGGACTTTGCCACCAGATAATCTAAAATTCTAGACACACTGACCGTTATCTTCTTGTTTACATCGAAAGCAAGTAACGAGCAATTTACATGGCATGTAAAAATAAAGAATCAAATTGCGAAATGACATTTACTATGGCGCGAAAATCCGCCATGATTTTAATTGACATTTGGATTGTCACTGTCAAATTAAGTTTTAATTTTAACAATTAAATTTAAGAGCTATAGCAATTAAATAGACAGAACACTTGAAGTAGTCTACAATGACAATTCAATATCTTTATTTCAACTTATCGCTTCACTGTACCATAATGTATGAACAACACACGTGCATCTCTTGTATTATTGGTATATCACTAGTATAAACTAGGCGTCCGCCCCGGCTTCACCCGTGTTACTTCTTCCTCTCCACAAGAACCTTCCTTGTGCCGTAACAAAAACGTTTTAAAAATAGCTGAAATCGTTGAGCTGTCGAGTTTCACGCTTAGCAGCACATTTATATAGGTACCATTACCATTCATTCACTGGCTATCAAACACATCACAACCAATGACTAATCCATAGATTTGTATAGCTTATCAAACCAATATAATCAAAAGAGATTGTATAAATGCAATTATATTTACATACAATACTTAACAATACGTAGTGTATGGACACGTCGCTTACGTTTACAAATAGATGTTTGGCTGGGGTCCAAATTATATACTCAACTAGCTTTTGTCCGCGGCTTCGCACGCGTTAAATTGGATTAGTTTAATTGATGTTTTTGTACATATAACCTTTCCTCTTGAATCACTCTATCTATTAAAAAAAAACCATCAAAAACCGTTGCGTAGTTTTAAAGATTTAAGCATACATAGGCACAGACAAAGCGACTTTGTTTTAAACTATGTAGTAATATACAAAACTGGAAATACTAAGTTAGTAATAAGCTTTATGATAATAAGTGATAATGTTAAATGAAGTAAAATCCTATTAATATAATTAACGCGAAAGTTTGTAAGAATGTGTGTGTGTGTTTGTTGCTCTTTAACGGAAATACTACGGAACCGATTGCAATGACCTTTGGTACGTAGACAGCTGGACAACTGAAATAACATATATGCAACTTTTTATCCCAATATTCCGACGGGATACGGACTTACGCGTTGAAACCGCGGGGCTCAGCTAGTCAGTTATAAAAATAAGTTTATTCTACGAAGAAATATATAAACGTGTTTTTGCAATAAGGTAATATTTATGTTTTTCAATAGTATTGTTTATTGCTGCGTAGTAGGTTTTTCTCAACATGCATTTAAATAGATTTACATTGTCTTCATTTTATGTTGATCGTCCGTAGTTAACTAGAATATGGTCGTAATAGTAAAATAGATAAATAATTTACCATAAACAATATAAACTGCGTATTCCATTTTTTAATATATTCTTCTTAACATAGACAGCATGTCTTTTATGGCAGAGGAGGCAAAGAAGCAGGTGGGCCACCTGATACTAAGTGATCCGCCCTTAAGCACCTGTAACACTAGAGGTATTACAGGTGCTTTGCTTGTCTTTGAGTGACATATACATACGCTCTTTTTTTGAAACTGAGAGAACACCGCAGCTGGTGGACCAGTGAGTGATGAATAGGGAACTCGTATGTGATAATATGCACTATTACAAAACTGATAAGGACTTCTTATTTCGTGGAAGGTGAGCTTAGAATTTTAACGGATGGCAATTCAAATAGATTATTCTATTTAGAAATTAAAAACTTTTTAACGGATTTTAAACGCGAGCGTGGTCACGGGGAGACTGGCTCGCTGTAAAGTGTTCGAAACGTCGAGTTAATAATATAATTAATAAATCGCGTTTAAAATCCGTTGAAAAGTTTTTAATTTCTAAATGTATAATACTCGCGTAAAATCAAACACAAGAAAATACTAGATTATTCTATTTTGATGTCATAGCGGGCAATTGACCTGGTGGCTCGCTTGATGGTAAGCGATCACTATTCGCATAGTGGATGCACTGCCCAATTTTAAATAAACACAAAAAAATACAATCTAGAACCTCCTCCGTTTTGAAGTTGGTTAAAAACAAAACTGCTAATCCTAATATATATATATATATAAATTACGAATTACATTATTTATCCGCAATGGACTCCAACTACTCAAACGATTCAATCAAATCTGCTATATTTATATAGTTTATATTATTTCGATTAAGATAATAGACTAGCCGGGCAGAGTCGGAGCTAGCAGCTAATAGTTATACAACTCAAAGGCTCCGTTAATACCCTTAAAACATAAATAACCACAGATAAGTCATCATTAACCACTTGCTTTGCATCACAATACGTTTCGTTCGGACATCGCGGCCAAGGAGACATCAGAAGAAAAGTCCACGTCACGTTCTTAACATCAAGATGGACGATTTACTAGGTTTCAAAAGCGAACTTGTTTTCATAATGAACCGTGTTAACTGTGTGGTCGAGGATATGACAATTGACATGATTTCATCATTATCTGTAAGCCCATGATAGAAAATGAAGCATTTCTTTATTTTGCCTCTAGCTTCGCACGCGTTAATATTCGTAGTTAATTAGATATTATTATATATGTAAACCTTCCTCTTGAATCAGTCTGTCTATATAAAAACTCTTATCAAAATCCGTTGTGTAGTTTTAAAGATTTGAGCCTACAAACACACATAGGAAAAGACGCGTTTGTACGTACATGAAAACTACGGCTGAACTACGGGCGGTCTGATCATTATGCAGTGATCTCTACCAGGCAAACACGAGAAATGTCAAAAAAGTAAAATATGTTAAAAAAACACTATGCTTTACATTTAAAAAGACGAATTTATTAAAACATATATCGGTACTGGAAACCAAAAAAGTTACACCATTCACATATATGCAAGGAACATTATAGGAAGTTTTATCAATGTATATGATATGCTATCCTACTTCCTACTAATATTATAAATGCGAAAGTTTGTAAGGATGTGTGTGTGTTTGTTGCTCTTTCACGCAAAAACCACTGAATCGATTGCAATGAAATTTGGTACGTAGACAGCTGGACCACTGGAATAACAAATAGGCAACTTTTCGTCCCGATATTCCTACGGGATACGGACTTTCGCGGGTGAAACCGCGGGGCGCAGCTAGTGTTTTTATAATTCAAATTTATTAATGCAAGAAGTTCATTTCAAGGTCGTAAAATACATATTGAAAATCGTTCAGGAGCGCTTTGAAAATGAAATATAATTAAAAATAGATAAGTATGTCAAACCAGCGTCGCGGGCTTGATTCAACTGGTTTCAATCGACCTTCATACACTGTCACTTCACAGGTGCCTACCTCGATTCTTGGGCACGATAAGTACTTATAAAACTAGTAAAATTAACGAGCTAGACTGGACTCACTAATCGTTAATCTGTTGATATAAATAGCGCTTGTGATTTCGACATAACTATGTTTTTGTGTTTTATGTTTTTGCATGTTACCCAGATGCTTTATTAGCTTCGTTTGTATGTTTATATGTCTGTTACATACAGATTCCTTTAGATTAGATTTTCACCCATTTGAAACGATGTATAATTTCAACTTTATACACTTATCAAGGGTCAGTTAGGATACAATAATTTCATGAGTTTATCTTTTTAACTTAATAACGATGGGTAGGATTAAATAATTGCCTAGCGTTCTCTACATTGAGTTGATTCAAGCTTTTTGAGTGTGTTTTTTGAAACTATATTAACTATTTAAAGTTATGTCTGTTCTTTGTTGAAATTATTTTCATAGCACATATATTACAGGAAAGTTAGTAGGACAATATGTACACAAGACATTTCTTTCAAGAATTGATTAGAACACCAGCATGGAGACCCTTGAAACAGCGATGTCTAGAACTTAAATGAAATGTAGAAATATTTATAAAGTGGATCTAACGAAGGCTTGGTATTTCAGTGCACGAATGCAACACAACCTAGATTATGTCATTTCTAAAATAATGGTAATTGGAACGATATTTAGACTCACTTTACACAAAATTATTTAAGAAAATGTTAGTGGTACCAATCTAGAAACTATTGTAATATTATAACAAATAGTACCTAGTAAATGAACACGAAATTGTTTGCTTTTATATCTTTTATATACTTTAGGATAACTGCATCGTATAAGGAAAAAATAATTTTACTTCTGTTTAATTCTAATGGTAAGCACCAACATATAAAACCTGATGAGATGTTTTGGATAAGGGTTAACGTATAAAAAAGTAAGTGTAATTTTTGATTAGTAATTATTTACTAAGTAAAATATATCTCTATATATAAAATTCTTGTGTCATAAACCATACTCCTCCGTAACGGCTGGGTCGATTCTCGTGAAATTTTGTGTGCATATCGGGTAGGTCTGAAAATCGGCCAACATCTATTTTTCATACCCCTAAACGATAAGAGTAAGGAAGAACAGGGTTTGCCTGGTCAGCTAGTATTTTCATAACATTAACTTTGCTATTATATAGGGTACCTAATTTAAAATATATAAATGGTAGCCCCCTTTTGAAGTCAGTTAAATCTACTTAAAGAGTACATAGCCCAAAGCAATTAAAGTACTGAACATAATGAAACAAGCGTTGTCTGGGTCAACTAGTGCCTAATATCCTTTAGAAGCGAGTTAAAACTTGTTTAAAACTAAATAACCCAAAAGGTACTGAGACCTCAATAATTCGCTTCATAATGGGTATTCTAAATTGCTTGAAGGCCTTGCCCGTTATCTGTCACGACATGTCCCTAATGTGTAGATGGGTGACGCCATGTGGATCGCCAAATGGTTTTTTTTTCAATCGTAAAGAGATGTTTTCGATTAAATACTGACAAACATACCCGGCCACGTTTTGCTGTGGCTGAGAAATCATTAAAAATATTAAGATTATGTTGGATTATATAAAATAACTAGCTGCGCCCCGTGGTTTCACCCGCGTAAGTCCGTATCCCGTAGGGATATCGGGACAAAAGTTGCCTATATGTTATTCCAGGTGTCCAGCTGTCTACGTACCAAATTTCATTGCAGTTGGTTCAGTAGCTTTTGCGTGAAAGAGCAACAAACACACACATCCTTACAAACTTTCGCATTTATAATATTAGTAGGAATAGGATAGTAGGATATAATTTTTTTTTTTTATTTGACAGCCTTCTATGTGATCCATTTAAAATTGATCTAGTCCTAACAATCTGAGGCGGTTCAACTAAAACACACATCAACATTTTACATCCGTATGGTTCATAGCTATTCCATCAAGAATCATTTATCTAAACATTTCAATAATATCAAGTAACAATTTATTCTGAGTATTTAACACATAAGGTGGCAAGAAGGCGGCGCGTGGGCAAACTATGACGTCACCATTCATACTTTACCACCCACCTGCTTATTTTTTGCCATTCTGAGGTTTGTGGTCTAGACTTTTGCGCTTATATAGCTATACTTATGTTGTATACGCGAAAGTTTATAAGTATGGATGGATGTTTGCAACTCCTTCACGTTAAAACTTCCGAATGGTTTATAATGAAACTTTGAAATAATATAGCTTGTACATTAGATTTAGACATGGCCTATATAAATACTCGCTATTGGCAAAGGGTTTGTCCGCGGGAGAAGCAGCTAGTAGGGTATAAACTTATAAAACTTAAACCACATTTTATAAGAGAGGGAGACTTCTAAACTATAGAAGTTTTTGTAGATCGTGTAGAGAGGTGATCCGAAAAGTTACAATATAATAATAATAATAAAATCATAATCTAACCTAACAACATTAGTACATAACAAAAACTTAAAAATACAGATAAGAGGAAGGATAACGTTGTGAGAGACTGGAGCCTGAAGTAGACTACATAAGTTGCTATTTGGGTCAGTTTTGTTAAACACTATTATCAAGTTTACAATGACGTGTATCAATAAATAGTAAGAATAAATAACGAACAATAATTTCAATGTACACTAAAATGATTTTTTCAAACGACGTACCAAAAACGAAAGACAACTCGACTGATTTGGGTTTAGCACTTAATAAAGTTGTTGGTTTCTGTTTCTTTTTGTGTTTGGTAGGAAATGTTTTCATTTAGCCCCCTATTTAAAATTTGAACTGGTACCTCCCTCCAGAGAATTTGGTGGCAAAAGCTATGTAAATAAAACTAAGAGGACTCGCGACGGCGTCGCGGGCACAACTAGTATTCAAATGAAAGCGAAACTGTATACTGGTATTTATTTTAAGTGTATACGAAGGTTGTTCATGATATTTCTAGTTTTTGTTATTTAAAAGTTTAAAAAAAAGGCAACTTATAAAAAGCTATTTTCCTTGAGTTGCGAAGACGGTATTTCCAGCATGCAGTTTGCATAATTTTAAAGATTAAATCATGAAATTTATATTTAGAATGATATTTACAGCATTCTTTAGTGTAATCCATTATAGGTTCATGTAAAAACTAGCTGACAGTGACATGGTAAACTAGAAAATCTTTTTATACGTATAAAACTTTACGGGGATAAAAAAATAAGCATTTATGAAAAAGCTACAATAGTAAGCGACGGAATGTCGCTTCTACCTAGAAGAAGTTTGATAGTTAAACATTGCCTCATAACTTAAACCGATCTATTAAAGATTAAAAACTTTTTAACGGATTTGAAACGCGATTTAATCATTATATTACTAACCCGACGTTTCGAACACTTTACAGCGAGCGTGGTCACGGGGAGACTGAAACAATCACAAGAAAAATACTACGATCTAATACACACAAATCTTACAAATCCGAGCATAAGTACGCAAAAAAGTTCTAAAAAACGGTGAAGCCCTTTCGAGGATCGTAGCTAAAAACACTAACACGGGCATATCCTGGTAACAATTAACAAACACAAACATAAGTAATCTATGAGTTAACAGGAAATTGAAGTTTTGGATCCCATTTTAAAATTTGGAGTGATACTCTCCCCATATCTTTTGTAGATTAGTTGCAACCCGCGACGTCACACGTGAGGTACCAGGATAAAAAGTACTCATGTGCTAAACTAGGCTATAATCTATATCTCTGTAAAAAATTTAATACGGATACGATAAGCTGTTCGTGTGAAAGAGTAAAAACACTAATGTATGCATCCATCAATACAAACATTCGCGTTTATAATATTAGTAGGATAATAATCCTACTTCCTACTAACCCTATCCTACTATCCCATTAATATTATAAATGTGAAAATTTGTAAGGATGTGTGTGCGTTTGTTACTCTTTCACGCAAAGCCTGCTGAACCGATTGCAATGAAATTTGGTACGTAGATAGCTGGACAACTGGAATAAAATATAAGCAACTTTTTATCCCGATATTTCTGCGAAATACGGAATTACGCGCGTGAAACCGCGGGGCTCAGCTATTTATTTATATTTATTAATGAAAGGCAATCTGTCGAGTTTGATAGACCTAGGAATAACGGTTATATAATAACGGTTGCCTGGTAGAGATGGCTTTTAGCCATAAGGCCGCCATTTGCATACTAGTTTTAAGTTGCTTTTGTTAAGTTTATCTTTGTTTTATATTTTTTAAGTGTGCAATAAAGAATAAATAAATAAATAAATAAAAATATAATAACAGTGCATCAGAATGCCCACATTTATAATACATAAATATTTATTATCTGATTCTTGTTTTCTTGTGCGTTTGTGTAATTTATTAAAAGATAATAAGGGCCCATTTCCTAAATGAGTATTTAGGAAACGAATTAAACGCGTAAAAAAAATAATAAAGGAAGGAAGTTACTTCTTGCCGTCTTACAAATAAAAACATTGGTATTAAGAAATGTTTCCTTGTTTTTGTCGAGAAAGCTTTAATATCGTTTATCCAGTTTTGGTTATATAAAAATGGCGTCGTCGAATTAGCAAAATGACGTGTTTTGTCAGTTTTTGCAATAACACAGTCGTAAATATGTGTCTGTGTGAATTAAGTACTAGACTTTTAGCGGGTAACTGAGCTGGTGGTTCGCCTGATGGTAAGCGATCACCACCGTCTATGAAAATTCGCAGTGGTAGTGCCTCTGCGGATGCGCTGCCAGCTTTTAAGTAGTGAGGGATAGAAAAGGATTGTCGACTTAACAGAAGGAATGGACTGGGAAGGTTGAGGAAAAGAAAACGGTCCTCCGGGTCCAGGTTGGTTTCCTTCATGATTTTAACTGATTTTTATGTAAATAACCAATAATCGATTAAGTGGAATTTTTAACTTCCTCCTTTTTTTTCTTTTTTTTTTTATGTCATAGCGGGCAACTGAGCTGGTGGTTCGCCTGATGGAAAACGATCACCACCGCCCATGAACATTCGCAAAGGTAGTGCCTCTGCGAATGCGCTGCCCGCTTTTAGTGGGTAAGGGAAAAGGAACGGATTCATGACAGGAAAGAAGGAATGGACTGGGACGGGTGAGGAAAAGGAAATAGGCCTCCGGCTCCCCCACTCACCGTACGAAACACAGTGGCATGCCACTATTTCACGCCGGTTTTCTGTGGGGGTGTGGTACTTCCCCGGTGCGAGCTGGCCCAATTCGTGCCGAAGCGTGCTCGACTCCCACAATAATCCTTTATTTAAAGTCTATGTAAAAAATGATGTATGAGGGTATTTCAAAATGTTCAAATGTTCTATATAATCCCGGATGCTATATCTCCTACTCAGAAATGCTAACGTCATTTAATGATGACGCATTCCATCAGGCTCATGAATTTGGCGTGTTCAATTTAACAAGGAAAGTTTAGTATATTCAATGAATCTACCAAAAAAAAACTACCAAACCAAGCGCCAGTATTAGCCCAACTTTCAAATAAAAAAAGAGTCTTCGCAATCGGTTCTCCCAGACTGAAGTTTTGAGATAAAAAATGCAGTCGAATTAATAAGAAGCACATCCTCTTTGGAACTCGGTTGTAAAGACTTAGAATCTAAATAGGTTATTAATAAAAAAAAAAAACAATTCCAACAACAAATCTGAAATTATTCCACTTTAATGGATGTAATCATCGCGCTTGGTTGATTCTAAAACAATATAAACGGCAAATACAGTAAATCATAATTATCAAAAGCGATATATAACCTACACAAAAGCGTTCCCAAAATATATCTTGTAAAATAATTAAATGTTTTGAGTGTAAGCTGTATAGCAAATGTTATCAATTCAACGCACGGTAATATTCGGCCATCCAATACAGTACGTGTTACGATAAATTGCAAAAAACTCGCCACTAGTTTTTAAATAACGCGCCAAAAATCGACGACATTACGAATTCGAATCTTGTGTTTTTTTTTTATTCACTCATATTAGTGCTGTTACATTTTTTATAAACTAGCATTCCGCCCGCGGCTTTGCTCGCGTAGTCACGGATAAGATAGACTCGGGGGGGTTACCGACAAAGTTCCCGTTCCCGTTAGATTTCCGGGATAAAAACTATCCTATGTCCTTTCTCGGGTCTAAAACTATCTCTGTACCAAATTTCAACCTAATCGGTTTAGCCATTCTTGAGTTATAAATAGTGTAACTAACACGACTTTCTTTTATATATATAGATAGTATTTTCTTTTTTTTAATTGCCCATAGCAAAAAAAAAAAAAAAACAACAAAAAGGTTGCATCATTAATTCCCACAGTCAGGTAAAAACTTAATCACTTCAATTAAAGTATACATTATGCAAGTTATAAGTCGCCAATCGATGAATGACACAACCGATTTCCAAAAAAGGAAGTCATGATGTTGACTAATGTTATTAAATCCATATGAATACTTTTCATCAAAATAATACCCAATCTGGTTATATAAATCTGAATAAAACTCTGTGTTGTACAAAAACAATGAATCTACTAATTGACCGATGTCAGGCCTAAGTAATTGTGATTTTTTTACATATGCCATATATTTTCCTTTAACGGTAAACATTTATATAACTTATATCAGGGACCCGGCAGCAAAGAATGAGCGGTGCAGTAGTTCCCTAGATCAATGCGTGCTATTCACGTGTAAACATAAGTAGTTTTAAAAATTTCATTCGTTTCTAAAAATATTTCCAGACGTTTAAAAAAGTGAAGTCCCGTATCTCCTATTGGGGTATGGGGCAGATGATGTACATCTGTTTCAATGATCGATTTTCTTTACGGACAAGTAGGTGGACATTTTTTTTGTGCGTCCCCACCGGGAATTGAACCCAGGACCCCTCGGTTCTATGCTCACTCGTTAACCACTGTACCAAGGAGGCGGCAGACTTTTAATATTTATTATTTATTTCTACATTTGTATTAAGGCGTCATGCCTAATTTGTTATTTAAAATAAAATAAAAAGATACCATATTTTTAAACTGTACGAGAACAACGAAGTTTATGAGAAACTCGTTTTAAACGTAAAGCGAATCATAACACGCGTTAATTGAGCAAACTGGAATACATTACAATAATTATTATGAATTCATAAGAATAACATGACGTAATTGTTGACTTAAGGACACAATCCATAGTTTATTATTTATATAGACTTTTGTCTAGATTTCTAAAACAAAAGATGTAGAAAAATTATAGATGACTTCAACTCATACTGATATAATACGAGAAAATTTGTTTGTTTGCGTTTTGTATTGTAACGGAGGATTGTCGTTTGACGATTATTTTCATCTTATGCAGTCAGGATAAATTACTGTTTTTGAGTATGGTAACGCTAACCGTGCTCAATAATGTTGTAAAAAAACGAACTGTATTTTTTTTCTTACAGGTATTCCATGAATATAAGAACTTTGGAATACGTCCTTTTTTAAAGAGAGTTACGATCTTTCATAAATTCATTCAACAATTGAACATAAAGAATGACATTAATTCTATTAAATTTTTATATACATTACATTGAAAAGAATATAAAACGTGCAATATTGAAATTTCTCATTTACAATAACAGGTTGTACGCTCAATAATTATTCATTGCTATGTCATAAAATATTGCAAATGATAACTTCATAACCAGTTGTGATTGATTCGAGAAGCATAACATTCAATATAAACACATCTCTACGTCCTATATCATTCCGATTAGAAGGCAATCCCAGTCACTACTTACATACTAATACCTTCTAAACTACGAACAGCAAACAGTTACAAAACATAGCCGCTTATATATTTCACCGTGCAGCAATACCTTATTTGCTTTTACTTTAACATTCATAAATAAACAACAATGCAGATTATAATACTCACAGATGACTGGCAAATTAATTAACATTTCAACAATATAAATCGAACAAAGGCAACTTACCATAAACAACGGATCCGGAAAAGTTCGAAAAAAAAAAACAAAACACACACAAAATCACAGACAAACCTAAACCAATACGCACAAATAATTTGGCCACATCGAACCGGTAATGAGCGACAAGTATTTTTTTTTCTTATTTTGCACAACACTGGCGCGAAGTTTGACAGCCAATTTGGCGCGCTACCACTCTCGTCAAGCAACGGAGGTCGACTGAAGTTTTAAACTTTAAAATTGCGGAGTGTTACGTAGTTAAGGCTTCTCTGCGAATATTATTAAGGAGGCCGCAAGGAAAACAGCTTGTTTTTACTTATCCAGGCATTTGTCGTGCACTAAAATTATAACAGTTTTGTTATCTAGCATCGCATAGTCTACATTTGAAGGTCGGTCTATTGTCGCCAGTTGCTTAATGTTTCATTTTAAATCTTTGTAGCTTTACATCCGTAAAA
Source organism: Zerene cesonia (assembly GCF_012273895.1). Taxonomy (NCBI): domain Eukaryota; kingdom Metazoa; phylum Arthropoda; class Insecta; order Lepidoptera; family Pieridae; genus Zerene; species Zerene cesonia. The sequence goes on from NC_052127.1 coordinate 607,019, forward strand.
ACGAAGAAAACGTGTATTTTTTTCGTCTAGAGTCACAAAATGACTGGAGCCCAGCATCATAATGTATTTAAATTAATTGTGAAGGCGGATAAGTGTGATTAAAACGATAAAAAGCGCAGTCGCCGACAAAAATGTTCACCGTTGATTTATTTTTTATTTATTTATTGACGCTCTATTGTACAATGCAAACATACAGCTAACAATAACTGATATCTAATGTTATTCGGGATATAGGAAATATTCATTTTGAAAAGGTAGAATGTGCATAACTACATACAAGAGAGTGTATACATATATAGATAAGAATTTAATACATATAGGAACAAAGATAGTATAATATATAATGTTTAGTTCAGTATAGTTCATGTCATGGGAAATGTAATTGAAATAATGTGAAGTTACTTATTTACACATAATAATTTTTTTTAACAATAATGGAATCGACTTCAAACATTCCAAATAAATTGATATTAAACCTAATTACTGTACAAAGCGCTGCCCACTCATCTACTTGAAGTCGGTGCCAACCAAGTCAAGTAGATAGTAAGTGTGTAGTAAGTTACTACATGTGATACTATGTAGTAAGGAGGTAGTTTTTATTATCTACATCAGACAGCAGTAATGTGTTACAAAAAAACATACTTTGTACTTAAAATTATACAATTACCGATTACTATAATGATAGAAATAATAAAGGGCACTTTCGTTCCTACTGGGATATTTTACAAATGCCTACTAATATTATAAATGCGAAAGTATCTTTGTCTGTCTGTCTGTTACGCTTTCGCGCCTAAATCACTGAACCGATTTTGATGAAATTTGGTATGAAGAACGGAACTTGAGAAAGGTCATAGGATACTAATTATCGTGAAAATAATGGTAGAAGGGGTTGTAGTGGGTTAAAAGTTTGTATGGAATTTTTTTACTGTCAAAAATAAAATCATGTAAGATTCTTGCACACCTAAACCACTTTACCAATTTCGCTAGAGTCTAGAACTTGGGAAAGACTATAGGCTACTCCTTGCCATGTAGCGCGATATAACTGAATTCCACGCGGGCGAAGCCGCGCGCAGAAAGCTAGTTAAACATGTTTACAAGAGAGTGACATTATTAACGATTAACGTTCCGCACTGCCTTCCCCATGGTAAACATATTACTATTAAAATTGAGAAACAATAAAAAAACCTAATGTGATACAAAACAGTTACAAATGACAAAGAATATTATTTAATATTGCGTTTAAATAAAAACACATTGTAGTAATTATTTGATTGTTTGTGATAGAGGCAAAATTTATTTAGTAAAACTAGGAACAATAGCATAATTTTTACTTTTTTTCCAGCAACTACTAACTCGTGTTATATGTAATATTGAACTTTCTGTGCAAGTATTATTATAAAATACTTATAAAATTGCTCTACAAGAAAAGACGATTAGTTCATGACGATTTATTAACGAAAATGGATAGCGGTGTATAAATAAAGTTTTAAAATTTTCCTACTATTTTCTATGACTTCTCTTTATTGTCATGAACTGTGACGTCACATCAAGCGCGCCAAAATTTAAACAAGCGCTTAAATTGTCTAATTTAGTGGGGTTTTTTAGAACAATTTTTTCAATCTTATCAGAAATAAATAAGATTTCGGCACCCTTATTTTTTTTAGCATAAAACATTATAAAGTCTCAGTTAAAGAAATACACGCATGTTCCCTATTTTCGCCAGTCGCTACCTACCAACAGTGAAAATTATTTACAAAATAATACAATTGGTTATAGCGCCATCTATGGAACAAAGCGAACATAACATAAGATGTGAATTACACAGATAACAATACTATTAATTATAAGGACCACTCTAGTCTGTAACTTGTGTAAACAATTTTGTGTAAAAATTAATGAGGTGAATGCCACGAAATATGTCTCATGGCGAAGATAATATGAACATTATTTGACAGATCGGGCGTATTGTAAAAAAGGTCACTATTTGCTCCCTTACTTCTGTGATTCCACTGTTGAAAAAAATGACCTGCGAACAAACGAAACGAAGGAAATAATAATAATTAAATTATAAGGAAAAATCTAATTAAACGTATGTAGACAATTCATACTTCACTACTACCATTACCGGGACTATAGACGCTATATTAAACTGATAAAAAACCATTATATGTAATTAAGTATCATCTCGATGCTCATGCGTAAAGTAATACTTAGCACAAACGATCCATCGTTGTAGTGTTTTCTTAACCCCTTTACTCGTTTTATTTTTTTGTTAGATTTCGAGACTTTTTTCGTAGCGCGTCTCTACCATATGAAGATGTTGTAATGTTGCCAGTAGTCAATTTATGTAGGGATATAGATAGATAGGTAATAATATTGTTTTTGTTTTTTTTAAATAAAATTTAAAAGGAAAGAAAATAAATGACTTCATGTTCTATAAGCAATAAAGGAATATATAATATTCTATCCTTAATATTGACCCTTGGTGTGTCAGCTGAGCTCGCGCATTATACATACAAATTATGAAGGACTTTCGCATAGTGACAAAACGAAAAAAGTAATGGCCTCCCATTTTGGGCGGCTTATAAACCTAGATGCTATGGCATATTGACGTTCTTCAATACAGAAGTTTAAAGAACGAAATACTATACGTACCGTCTATCTGCTATTGAAGTATATATTTTAGTTCTTGTCTACCTATCTTCGAATATGACATTTTTGACCTAATTATAATCTTCGTGATTTATTTTTAGGTGTTTTGAATTAAATGTGGTGCTCTTGTATAAAATAATGTTTTTTTTTTAAGGAGGTGTTCATTTCAATATATTTTTAATAATGTGGAAGTTGTACTTTGATTGTAATTCAGTAATTTCAAGATTTTTAATGATGTGATATTAAAAATAAATTGTATTCCTACTTCTACGAATGCAAGAGTACCTAATAGTTTATTTTATTATGTTTAATTGAGTTTACAAAAGAATTAACATAGCTTATTGTCGTGAAAAAATGTCTTTCGTGAAGTGTTGTTTTGAAGCGGGCGAAGGTCATGATATTTTGGAGTCATTCGTTCAAAAATGCACAGATCCTGGCTGTAAGTATTACGTGAAAAAACCGCAGATTCAAGTAACAGCGTACTATTGAAATTTAAATAAGCACCCCCGGTGCTTATGTTATTGATCATCTCTGTTCACTTGCCGCCACTTTAAGTTAATTTCCGGAATAGTTTCGTTTAAAAATCAATTGTCGTATATCATAAAATGAAAATGTTCTTTATAGCGTACTTAACCGCATTTATTTAAAAAAGATGAAGTTTAATTTGTAGTCTTTTTATAAGTGAATAGAATATGTAATTTTAAAATCTTTTATAATGTTTTAAATTTCTGTAAATTACGAAATGCAATAAGTATAAAATTGTTAGGTAAATGTGTTGCAAGCGTATAAAATTGAGTGAAGGAATAAATAAACTTTGTGTCACCAATAACAACGCCCAAATATTGAAAAACTCAGCAGTTGATGCCTTTCTTATCATACATATAGCAATAGAGTATCATAATGGCACAGGGTGAGTACTAATTGTGTAATTTCTACACAGAATTTACAGTAAATATTCACAGAATTGTAGTTGACATATGTTTTTGTGGCGCCATCTTGGCTCGTTCTTGTCGCATTCTCTTGTCATGCGTATTCGGTGTTGAAATGCTTTTTCTCAAAAATGGTCATTTATTCTAAATGAAACTACTCATTTGAGTGATTATCATAAACTTTTGTGTGATGTTATATAATATTGTTTGATAGTTTATCGTATAATTCATAAAACAATTGTGAACAAAATGACTACATCGACCACAACAACTACCCAAAATCAACCGAAGAATAATGGAACAACATCTACAAAACCACAAAAGAACTACGGGAAGATAGTTTTAACGCTACATAACTGCCTTTTACCGGAATCGGCGTTTAAGGAGACACCCTCACAGGCCGATGGGTTGGACATAGACACCGAAACCGATCTTCGTATTTTAGGATGTGAGATGATACAAACTGCTGGTATTCTGCTCAAGCTTCCTCAAGTCGCCATGGCTACGGGTCAGATGTATCTACAAAGGTTTTATTATTCTAAATCCTTCGTGCGTTATCCGATGGAAACAACCGCAATGGGAAGTATATATTTGGCCTCGAAAGTCGAAGAAAAACCTTGCAGAATCCGTGACGTAATTAACGTCTTTCATCACATAAAACAAGTGAGAGCTCAGAAGACGATATCTCCATTAATAGTCGATCAGAATTATATAGAACTGAAAAATCAGGTCATAAAAGCGGAGAGGCGTATTTTAAAAGAATTAGGATTTTGTGTGCACGTAAAACACCCCCACAAACTTATTGTGGTATATCTCCAGTTACTCCAATATGAAAAGAATAAACAATTGATGCAAATGGCTTGGAATTATATGAATGATGCACTGAGAACTGATGTATTCATGAGATTCCCCCCTGAAACTATAGCTTGTGCCTGTATATATTTAACAGCACGTAAAATCGGCTTACCACTCCCTAATAACCCACATTGGTTCTTACTCTTCAAAGTCACCGAGGAGGAGATCCGTGACATTTGTGTTAGAATCCTTCAATTGTACAAGCGACCAAAGGTTAATCCTGAAAGTTTAGAAGGAAAGGTGGATGCCCTACGAAAAATACATCAAGCTAACAAGCAAATCCAAGCTCAAAAGGAGCGGGAAGCTAAAATGGAGGAAAAGAAGGCAGAAGCGTCTACTGCATCAACTTCAAAGGATACTAAACGTGACTCGAAGAGTGAAAAGTCTCCAAAAACACCTCCTCTGTCATCAAAGTATCATACCAGTCATAAAAAGAGGGAGAGAAGATCACGGTCACCATATGACCGTAAACGAGACTATCCCAGTAAGAGGCATAAATCCAGATCTCGTGACCGTGAAATGGACCGTTCCAGAGAACGACGTTCAGATGATAAGCGCAGTCGGATCTCATCGAGGAAGTATGATGATTATGAACGGTCAAAGTCTAGTAGGGATAGCAGGGACGAGAAGAGAAAACATTGATATTCTTAAAATAAGATAAATAAAGACACATTTTAATCAATTTTTTGTTTTTATTGTAATCCTTTAAAAAAGTTCTTAAGTTCTGTATGTCTATGTTAGAAATCAGTCTTATAACTTGCTAGATTAAGATAAAACTTATTGTTCTAATATAACATCCGAATGCATAAACATTAAATAAATACTCTTTTAAATTTCAGTAGAAACGGATAAATAACTTCAATTCTGATTGGCATGTTAATATATATAATACTTTGAGTATATTAGTAAAATTTAAATTTATTCATACTTATCATGGGAAAAAGAATTATTGTCTTCAATGTTAATTAACATTCATAAGTACTGAGTTTATTATCATACAATTAAATTTGTGCTACCTTCAACTTTTGACATAACATAGGAAATGATAAATACTTTTTGTTTGTAAATAAATTTTTGTATGTGAAGCAAAAAAATTGTCCTGTTTCGCTGGAGTTAAGTTATAGATATAGCTGTTTGCCCTGTCTTCGCTCATAATACAAATATAGCACTCGTGGATGATGTACAAATCCAATAAGACAATTTTTCAAATTTTAGATTGATCCAGTTGTTTCTAAGATTATCCCTTTTAGCGTTACAAATTAAAAAACTGTCATAATAATTACAGTTTTAGCTCTTTTATTAAAGCTTCTGCTGTATCCCTTAAGAATATCAGGTTAAAAAGTTGCCTATGTATTATTCTGGTTATCCTATCTACGTACCAAATTTCATTACAATCGGTTGATTAGTTTGCGTGAGAGAAAAAAGTTAATATTAATATCAGCCAAATTGTTCTAACTTCTTTACTGGGAAAAGTATATCGAATATGACAGTTACTTCTTTTTTTTATTTCAGTTTTTTTATTGTCATAATATGACTGGTTGTATTGATGCGTTTCCATGATGTTTTTTCGCCTCATTCGCTTCGATCCTTGGCATATTCTTGGCTTTACTAAACCGCCAATTTGATGTTTTTCTTTTCTTAGAAAATTCACGGCAATATCATGGCCGTTGATCTCAATTGATTTCCTTGCACTTAAATGATAAGTTGGTGTCTCATAGGTTTTAGGGTTCAGTACGGTTATACGTTGTTTGTCAATGCTTCAATACAGCTAAATTGATAACCTCCTCCTCGTTTAAAGAGATGATTTTATTATTCTAATAGTATAAAGTTGAAGAGTTTGTTTGGACGCGGTAATCTCAGGAAATGATGGACCGATTTAAAAAATTCTTTCACCGTTGGTCATGTACGCAATCACTGCGCGCTATAGGCTATATATAACACGGGTGAAACGGGTGAGAACGGACCGTAGTATTATTATTTATTATAATTGCAGTTACAGATATAAGTATCATGATATAAAACTATAGCGCGGGTCAACTTTGGTTGCGTAACTTTATGAACTTAATAGATGATAAGTTAACACTAATAAGATAATAGTATCCAGTAGACATAATAATGTGTCGTTAGTTTAACAAAATGCGTAGAATAAAGAACCAACTAATAAACATCAATACTGATAATATAAAGCTGAAGAGTTTGTTTTAATGCGCCAATATCAGAAACGAGTGGTATGGTTTGAAAAACTATCAGTGTATATACTATATACTTATGTGTATTATGTATCTAACACAGTATATGTATAAATATACTTACCAGGAAGATTACGATTATACGGAACCATGCAAATAAAAATCACACACGCACTTGACCACAAACTTTATCAGAAGCGTGTTATCTTTTACGACAGTACTCGGTGACATACTAACGTGTGTACGTGCGAAATGTTAAGATATCCTCGAAATTGTGTTAAAAATTTAATTTGTGTTTAATGCATAAATTGATAATGAAATAAGAGTAAAATTTAGAAAAATTCCATTATTTTATAAATAATTTTTTATATAATTTTATAGATTTCCGTGTGTTTGAATGGCACGAGTATAAAATTGTTATTTTAACGTGTGTATGCAGTAAATATTTTAAGTGCCATAATAAACGTTTAATCAGCTGATTTTACGCTTTGTGATATGGTGATTTTAGTTGTTAAAAATGTTGCCCAGAAGGAATATATCTCATCGAGTATTATTCCTAATAAGTAAGACCACATACTTGACGTGTAAGTGATTTTTATCTGTTTAAAAGATATATTTTTAGACGCTTTTTATAAGGTCATAAAACTGGGTCGGTTTTTTTTCTGCTAGTGTTTTTGCTAAATAGGTTGGTTTGTGAATATTGTGTTGACCGAATTTATAATTGAAGTTAATAATGACTCAATGAAATCATTAGATTTGGAAGGAACAACATGATGAAGGTTGTAGGTTAATAAGAAAATAAGTGCTGCTAGGGAATAAATGGCTGAATTTTTCTATAAGATAGATGTGATCGGCTTATTGGCATGTTATTCCTTCTATGTAATGCCCATATCTACACTAATATTATAATGAGGAAACTCTTGTATTTCTTTATGTTTGTAGCGTTTTCACGCAAAACTGCTGGATCGATTAAAATTCTTTCACCATTGGTAAGCTGCAGCTTCACTGAGTGACTAGGCTATATATATACCACGGGCTAATCTGAATTATAAGCACCTAAGGTTATATCGTTATGATTCGCGTGAATAATTTATGCTCTCTTTTCATTTGGTTTTAAATTGTTTCGTGTGTTTTGCAGTATTGTGTGTGCGAGAAAAATTAAGAAACTAAACTATTTTTAGGTAATAAAATGATATTATACTTTTTTTGTACATTTAAAAAAGGTATCCGATATACCTCAATAATTTTTTTCTATAAACATTTTCTAATAATTTCCAAAGACGACATTTTTCAAACGATTTGCCAATCTGTTAGAAATTTGGCATATGTATGACCGGAAGTTTTATAACAGGGGTAGCCAAGTACACAAAAATTTGGCCTAATTTTTACTTACATTGCGAATTTTAATAAAATCTTTTGTTCTATGGATTTATCTCGACTTGGATTGTAATAATAACAAATTGAAAGAAAAAAAAATGCCCAAGCGGAACCGGGCGCTTGGAAGAACCTAGTCATTCTTAATGACCAGATATTTCGTCCAATTCTCATTTTATCTACAACTTTACCCAGGCTGTTGCGGATGCTGCTCCGCATTACGCCCCCGGTACAAGCGGCTGGTCGACAACATATACCCCGCTTCCCCGCAGGATGGCCTCGTCAAGTCCAACATGGAGAAGCTCACGTTCTACTCACTCTCTAGTCCGGAGAAACTGGACAGGATCGGGGACTACCTCTTCCAGAAGGCCTCGAGGGATATTTATAGACGGAGGCATGGGTAAGATACCTTGGAGTAGATTGTACAATGCACAAGAGTAATGTAAATGCGAATTGTTTGTTTGTGTGTCGTTCTTTAACCTCTCAATGTACTGATTTGATGATATTCTTTTTGTGTCTGGAGATAATACGCAGAGTGATATAGGCTACTTTTTAAAACATCCATTTCAATGGTTTATTTGAATCACGATCATCTTCTCTGACTGATTTCTTGGTGCTATACGCCATTGGATCAAATCGAATGGTTTTGGGTGTGTTTACACAGCTTGAATAGTGAAAAAGTCTACATCTCAGAATGCAGACACAACATGTTATCCTTCTTTTTCCCTTTTGTTTCGTTTCATTGATACAGCTGTTGGCTGGCCTTTTCCCAAATTCGTATTTCCGTAAACCTCATTAGCACATGTCCTTATCACATGAACAGTACATCGTAAAATGGCAACTCGAAAGTAAGCATTCTAAGGTTAGGACTAAAAACACATTTTTTTCATCAAAAAGCTTTGTAACAAACTAAATTAATTAGGGTTGCCTGGTAGAGATCGCTACCTAGCGATAAGGCCGCCCTTTGCGAATTTAATTTAAGTTTTTTTTGTACGACTGCTTATTTTTGAACTTTTTACGCAATAAAGAATTTTCATTCATTTCATTCATTCAATAAATTTCAGGTTTGTTATTATATCCATGGAGGCGATGGATCAATTGCTCCTAGCCTGTCATTCGCAAACTCTCAACTTGTTCGTGGAGAGCTTCCTGAAAATGGTGCAGAAACTTCTGGAGTCCACGGACCCTCAGCTGCAGATACTCGCGACTCAGAGTGTAAGTAAGCCACATACGTCTATTTTTTTATATGCCATAAGCGGGCAACTGAGCTGGTTCGCCTGATGGTAAGCGATCACCAACGCCCATGAACATTCGCAGAGGTAGTGGCTCTTTGAATGCGCTGCCCGCTTTTAAAGGAAAATAGATAATGAAAGCATTCACGATATGATAGAAGGAATGGAATGGGAAGGGTGAAGAGGAGGAAAAAGGCCTCCGGCTCCCCCACTCATAATACGAAACAAAGTAGCACGCTACTATTTCATATCGGCCTCCTGTAGGATGTGGTACTTCTCCGGTGCAAGGTGGCCCAATTCGTGCCGAAGCGTGCTAGACTCTTTCTTTCACCGCATACAATACATTGTCCACAGTTCGTCCGCTTCGCGAACATAGAGGAGGACACGCCATCGTACCACCGCCGATACGATTTCTTCGTGTCCAAATTCTCGGCGATGTGCCACAGCAACCACAGCGACAAGCCGACCAGGGACAGCATCCGGCTGGCTGGGATTAGGGGCTTGCAGGTGATGTCGTCCTACTGGTATAAGAAACGCGAAAGTATGTAACTGTGGATGGATGGATGGGTGCATGTTTGTCCACTCTTTCACGTGGAAATTTATCGTATCTTTGTGGAATTGGGTGCAGAGATAGATTACAGTCTGGATTAGCACATGGGCTTCTTTCTACCCGTGTTGTACCTCGCGAGTGACGCCGCGGGCTGCAGCCAGTATATAATGACAAAACACTAAAAAGTTATTCTTGTTTGTACGATGTTAACTTTAGCATCTCGAGTCCGACTCGCACTTGACCGATTTAATGCCTATCTCCTAGGTACAATAAACACTAATATTATAAATGTGAAAGTTTGTTTAATTGTGTGTCCGTTAGTCACGATGAAACTACTGGACGGATTTTGATGAAATTTGGTATATGGACACGGTATGATTTCACTTGGGTGATAGGATACTTTTTATCCCGATTAAATGCTCCCTTGGGATAAAACAGGAATCTTGATATTCGGGCGGAGCCGGGACGAGCGGCTAGCAATTAATAAACATGTTATATTAATGTATTTCACGAACTTTTCAATCGTATTTCAACGCCAAACTTAAAAGCCAAGATACAGGCTATCCTAGTTTAGGGACCAATGGACACATCAGATGTTATATCTATGCCCAAAAAACTAATAAATTGAATATCTGAATTATTATTTATTTATTTATTTATCGAATAATTATTTATTTATATCCCCCATTTCTGGGGTATGTTCACTAGCGGCGCGGTCAGTTTAGCCAATAGACCCTAGATACTATGGCTATATTGAAATTATTTGTACTTTCGTTATTATTATTATTATTATATTACAATGAAATGACAGTTAAATTGCTCGGACACAATTTTATCTACACGCTAAGCTGCCCCCTAGACGAGTGTTTATGAGATTATAACATTAAGACCTTGGATGTTACTCAGCGGGCTTCTTACATTATGCGAACGAGAAATATGGTTTTAATGAAAGTTATGTATGGCTAATGAATTATGGTTATTTTTTAGGAAATTATGATTTGTTCTGCCGATAAGGTTTTTTTTTGCGCAAGATTAATTGTCTATAATTGTCCAAATGGCTCCCCGTGACCATACTCGCTGTAAAGTGTTCGAAACGTCGGGTTAATAATATAATGAATAAATCGCGTTTAAAAGTTTTTTTTTGCTATCTGTCAGTAATGGTCTCCTTAAAATGTCATGATTTTTTATATTTTTGTTTACTCGGAGACATTTTTAAATACCTATTGTGGTAGTCGAGCACGCTTCGGCACGAATTGGGCCAGCTCGCACCGGGGAAGTACCACACCCCCACAGAAAACCGGCGTGAAATAGTGGCATGCCACTGTGTTTCGTACGGTGAGTGGGGGAGCCGGAGGCCCGTTTTCTTTTCCTTACCCGCCCCAGTCCATTCCTTCTTTCCAGTTGTTAATCCTTTCCTTTTCCCTTACCCCATAAAAGCGGGCAGCGCATTCACAGAGGTACTACCTTTGCGAATGTTTATGGGCGGTGGTGATCGCTTACCATCAGGCGAACCACAAGCTCCGTTGCCCGCTATGACATAAAAAAAACCTATTTTCTTTAATATTTTAAAATAATGGAGAGGCGTTAAATATTTAATTTGATAACACATTGATATTTATTATCTATACTAGTGGTTTCACCTGCGAAAGTCCGTATCCCGGAGAAGTATCGGGATAAAAAGTTGCCTATATGTTATTCCAGTTGTCCAGCTATCCATGTACCAAATTGCATTGCAATTGGTTCAGTAGTTTTTGCGTGAAAGAGCAACAAACACACACATCCTTACAAACTTTCACATTTATAATATTAGTAGGATAGGAGGTAGCATTACACCATAACTTACAGATTGTCACTTATTTCATATTCAAGTGAAATTAATGTATGTATTCTTGTTCGTGTTTGCTATAACTAAGATTTTGACGGATTTAAAACGCGTTTTATCCGTCGCAAATCTCGTTTTGAAATGTTAAAATTACTGTAATGTGTTTTTTTATTCTAGGGGGTGATACGAAAAACGGTTTCGGACGATCTAGTTGAAAATATATGGGAGGCGCAGCATATGGACAAGATAGTACCGTCTCTGCTTTACAATATGCAGGTCTGTTTCTTGTAACCTGTGGAATGATTTGTATTATATTCCTGAGAGGAAGAATTTGTATCTTTGTTTGTTTGTTAGTTAAACTAAACAACTACTGGACCGATTTTAAAAATTCTTTCACCATTAAAAAGCCGCAACTTCGCTGAGTGACATAGGCTGTATATGTACCACGGGCGAAGCCGGGGCGAACTGCTAGTTTTAAATAAGAGCGGGGAGAGCTGGTGATCCACCTGATGATGAGAGATCACCGCCCATTAACATTTGCAGAAGTAGAGCCTTAAATGCGTTGCCCTCTTAAGGGGGAGTATAAAGGAAGGATAGGCGCTGGGAATAAAATAATGGATTGGGAAGGGTGAGGAAATGGATATGGACATCCGTCTGTTGTGTAGGGAATATATTATCTGTTTATTTTTTGAGTGTTTGGATTATAAGTGCGAATAGTAAATATTGTGGGGAACATGCTAATTTTCTTTTTAGGTTTATTTATTTTTTGGTCGTTTTACTATAACGTTGTTTGATTTTGGTCCTAATTTTTTTTGGTGTTTTTAGGTTCGTTTAGGACTTTAGCCATAACTTGCTTTTTTTGATTTCACCATATAGCTGTTGTTATCCTCTTCTGTAAACTTGGATATTGCCTTATTTTTGTATTGATTGCATGTCAACATAACTGCTTGCAATTATACTGTACTAGCTTACCGCCCACGACCTCGCACATTAATTCGGAGTGGTTTAATAGATGTTATTATACATATAAACCTTCCTCTTGAATCACTCTATCTATTAAGAAAAAACCCCACAATAATCGGTTGTGTGGTATTAAAGTTCTAAACATAAATACATACAGACGAGGGAAGCGACTTTGCTTTATACTATGTGAAGATCTATTTTATATGTAATATGTGTTCCGAAATCAATTTAAATTTGAATACGAAGTTGAATTTGAATTTGAATTTATAATTTGAATTTGAATTTGAATCAGTACTGCCAGGGGGGTGTATTTGTATTAAATGCTCCAAAATAAAGTCGAATTTGGATTTGAATTAGAATTAGAATTTGAATTTGATTTTGATTGTGCCGCGGCAGGGGGCGGAGAAGTACGAGACGGTTTCGTGCATGGAGGGCGAGGGGGAGGAGCGCGAGGGGCGCGCGGAGCCGCCGCGGCTGGCGGAGGCGTGCCTGCGCGAGCTCGTCGGCCGCGCCTCCTTCGGCCACATCCGCTCCGTGCTGCGCCCCGTGCTCACGTGAGTGGCCCGGACAAATATGGATAAACATGTTTTGTGAAAAAATTTAAAAAAAAAAAGGTTTAAAATTGAAAAAAAAATTGAAAAAAAAAAAATTTATTAAATAAATTGGGGTTATCCCAGGAACTACTGGCCCATTTATTGAGGAAGGCTATATATGTGTTTTATGTTACAGTCGGCAATGGAGCTGGAGGAACGCCTGATGGTAATCGCTACCACGCCCGTGAACATTTAGACAGGCATAAGGTCCATTGCAGACCTTACGCCTCTACAAATGGATTGCCGACTTTTTGGGAAGGGATTAAGAAAGGATTGGCGATAGGAATAAAGGAAAGGACTGGGAAGGGAAGGAAAAGGATATGGGCCTCTGGCTTCCCCACTCACCGAACGAAACACAGCAGAATGCTATTTCACACCGGTCTTCTGTGGGGGTGTGGTACTTCCCCGGTGCGAGCTGGCCCAATTCGTGCCGAAGCGTGCTCGACTCCCACAAAACACACACTATATAATATACAAACAACGTGACACGGAATAATAATTTCGTGTGACATTGTTGTCCGCGATAGAATACAAAACTACTCAACCGATTTCAATGAAATTGGCGTACCATGTGCAGTTCGATCCAACTTAGAAGATGCGATAATTTGTATTATTTCTATTACGATAGACGACTACCCGGGCGGAGCCGGGGCTTGTGGCTAGTATATATTTATTATTGTTTCAGGCACTTCGACCGCCACGAGCTGTGGGTGCCGAACGACTTCGCCGTTCACACGTTCAAGATTATCATGTTCTCCATTCAGGTGAGAATCGCTTATTAAATTATGATTATTTTTTTGAAATTGGCATATGACCTGGATTATGGCATGCTTTAATGATGCCATGTAAGATGGATCAGGAAGCATATAAACATTAAAAAAAAAAATAAGTGATCTACATAAAATTTCAGATCACTTTTACCTCATTGCACATAAACGTCGTGATACGAATAGCGAGTATTGTATAGTTTTAGGGTTCCCTACCTTTAAAGGAAAAATAAAATCTAAACCCTTAAAGGATCAAGTTGTTTTTCTGCTTGAAATAAATTATTTGGTGAAAAAAATAAAAAAAATGACACCTTATTTGTCTTATTTCAGGCTCAATACTCGTACAGC
>NC_052127.1:621302-627826 GCF_012273895.1 Zerene cesonia
GCGCTGATGCAGCACCTGGACGCGGGCTCGGGGGGTGTGGGAGGTGTGGGGGGCGCCGGGCGGACGCGCGTGCGGGCCGCCAGGGCGACGGTGCTGAGTAACATCGTGGCTATAGCCGCCGGCGATAGTGTTGGTTAGTGTCAAAGTGTCAGTGTAGTGTGATTTGAGTGTAGGTGTAAAAATAAGTGTTTTAAGTAAGTGTAGGTTTGCCATTTAAGAAAACAAGCAGAAAAAATTGACAAAAAAAAATTAAACTGTCCGTACACAATATCTTTCGTAGATTAATAATAAATTTTAAAGAAATATAGAAACACTAGCTGCGACCCGCAGTTTCAGCCGCGTAACTCCGTATCCCTTAGGAATATCGGGATAGAAAGTGACCTATATGTTATATCAGTTGTCCAGCTGTCTACGTACGAAATTTCATTGCAGTCCGTTCAGTAGCTTTTGCGTGAAAGAGCAACAAACACATACACATCCTTACAAACTTTCGCATTTATAATATTAGTAGGATTTGCTCATCAGGCACAGCGCAACATACGATATCTAACCAAACAGATTATACAAGGTCAAATTATATATTAATCAATACACGACACTAACGAAATCAGAAGTAAGAAAAAGACAATATAAAAATTACATTAAAAACGAAATTAAACAATAAACAAGTATTAGGGATACTGTGTGTTACAGAGACTCTGACTAAAAGGAGATACCTCAGTTTGTGCAGCATAACCATAAACATAAATAAATTTAAAAAAATCTTCTAATATATAAAATTCTCGTGTCACAGTTTTCGTTGCCATACTCCTCCGAAACGGCTTGACCGAGTTTGATGAAATTTTTTGTGCTTATCCGGTATCTATGAGAATCGGCCAACATCTATTTGTCATACCCCTAAATGATAAGAGTAACTCTTTCCAGGACCATCCGTTTTGGAAATCATCAACAACTTGCTGACGAACCTACGCGCTTCGGTGGCGAGAGATTCCGAAGTAAGTGACTAGTATAAATCCCCTCAGAGTTAGTCTTTAATAGGTTCACTTTTATCTTAACATCGGGTTAAGAAACAGCATCACATGGGTCTCATGTAACTTTAAATGCAAGTTCAAGTGGAATGTTAATAGATATTTTTTATACAGGTAACTACAAAATAATAATTGTTTTGATTGGTCCTCTGCCTTATGGTACATAAAAACACGTCCTTAAAATGACGTCCCCGTTGGGGAGGTACCACCAAGTTGGAAAATGGGCTAATACAGTTTTCTATCAAACACAAAAGAATCATGTCAATCAGTTGAAAACTCACTTACTTTTTATCCAGTAAAAGCAAACAATCCATTTGATAACATCCCACGTTTTTGGATTGTCGGTTAACAATGAACACCCAAATCTTACAGAAAGAATCGGACGAGAAGCTATATCAAGAGGCGCTAATAAACGCGCTCGGCGAGTTCGCAGACCACTTGCCCGACTTCCAGAAAATAGATATAATGATGTTCATCGTCAGCAAGATACCGAGCAGCCAGCGCGGCAAGGGGACGAAGGCTGATGCCATGCTGCAGAGCATCTTGCTGAAGTCCCTGCTGAAAGTGAGTTATAGTTACTAATTCTTAACTTACGCCATCGCAAAAATAGTAGAACAAAGATAAAACCGTAGCTAGATAAGCGTTTGATATTGTGTCTATGGTCATACTTATAAAAAAATGGAAGCTGCTGAACGAAGAGTAAGTATGTATTTTGAAATTTTGAAAAGGAAACGCAGTATGACTCAGTTGGTTAAAATTGACGATTATACTAGAGTATTGAAAATTTTTTCTCCATGGCGTGCCCCAGGGCAGTGTTTTGCGACTGATTCTGTTTCAAATATATGCGAACAGTACACATATTAAACACTTATTTTATTTTATCATTTCTGCATTTTGTTTATTTGTGTTACATTTCTGAATCACTGTTGGCATTCGCTAATTTTTTTATGTGGTGTTTGTTACTATCCGGTACTTACGAGAAGGATAACTTAAAAACACCTTCATCCGCCGGGTCGCCTAGTACTATATATTATTTTTAGTCGTCACCAAGATGAAAGAATAAAAAAGGTATGTAAATAATAGTAACATAAGCGGGCAACTGAGCTGGTTCGCCTGATGGTAAGCGATCACCACCGCCCATCAACGTTCGCAGATGTAGTGCCTAAACGAATGCACTGGCCGCTGGTAAGGGGTTGGGTTAGATTTAGAGATAAGGAAAGAGATCGATGTCTGGAAAGAAGGATTGAACGGGCAAGGGGAGAGGAAAAGGGAACGGGCTTATATGCATATTTTTAAATGTCAAAGTTTGTTTGTTTGGGTGTTCGCCCTGAAATCTGAATCACGCTGAAACTAGTGAACTGATTTTGATGAAATTTAGCATACAGACAGGGTATGAGCTGATGAAATCCTCCCTTGGATGAACATGAATACATGAGATATGTCGGGTGCGGGCAGGTGGGCGCGACGTACCGGACGACGGAGCTGAGCAAGGCGTTCCCGGCCGCGTTCCTGGAGGCGCTGCTGCGCGTGAGCGGCGCCGGCTCGCCGCGCACGCGCGCGCTGCTGCAGCGCATCCTGCACACGCTGCTCGACCGCCGCGCCAACGCGCCGCTGCTCGCGCTGCCCACGTGAGTGCCCACACCTGCCGCTCCCAGGCAGACGGCTGTGGAGGGGGGCGTGCCTACGCCTGCCTCTCCCAGGCAGACGGCTGTGGGGGGGAGGCGTGCCTACACCTGCCTCTCCCAAGCAGACGGCTGTGGGGGGGGGCGTGCCTACACCTGCCTCTCCCAGGCAGACGGCTGTGGGGGGGGGGGTCAAAATAAAAAAAAAAACAACTATATTTTATCATGTTTACAAGAAAAAATATTCATAAATGTTATGTCTATTAAAGGTGCGATTTCCCGCAGGGGGGCAATGCGGCAGGTGATACACCTGAGCCTTCTGCCCTGCCCTGTCAAACCGAGTCATTTTATCTGTGAGTCCTCCCTGGGAATCGAACTCAGGACTACTTCTACGCTTTAACAATTGAGCGATAACTTCTGTGCCAAGGAGGCGGCCTGTATTTATGAATGGTGGAATTTAATTTTTTTTTTTTGTAACTAGGTAATGCAAAATATAGCCTATACTTTATTATGAATGTGTTTGCGAAATTGTCTTCGTTTGTCTGTCCTTTCGAGCCGCAACAAAGGGATACTATGGTAAGATTTTTACCTCTGAAGATAGGAGATTTAAGAGTGATTAAGTCTACACTTTAGGTTGGTAATGTATAACATCTTGTTCCCATGTGGATTATATCCTCAGCAATGCATACAGCAATGGAGAATTATTTTGATCGCATTTACTTCCAGCGTGGAGTACGCGGAGTTGGGGCTCACGGTCGAGAAATGTTCGCGCCCCGACCTCATCTTCATCAGCAAGCACGGATACGCTATATTCAGTTCCTTGTATGATGGTGAGATGCGTTTCTAAATCTAGCTCTTGCTCGCCGCTTTTCACGCGTTTAATTCTGAGTAATTTTATATAACTTAATAATATATAAAAATTGAGTATCATGATAGGTGTATGTTCCCAATGAACTCTTTCACCAACTCAACCGATTTAGATGAAGTTTGGCATTTTATGTCTAATTTGGTCCAACTTAAGATATAGGATAGTTTTTATTTCGATTAATTATCCCAATAATTTATATTCTTAATATTTTTAATTTTTACTCAGTCAGAGCAACGCGTGGCCGGGTATGCTAGTGTATCATACATATCCTTCCTCTTGAATCACTCTATTAAAAAACCTATCAAAATCCCGTTGGGTGAAAGGTCTAAACATACATACAAACAAAAATACATAGCAACAGACGCTTGAAGCGAATTTTTATACTATGTAGTGTTTAATTATATTAAATTAATTGATTTTTATTGTTTATGTGATTTTCGTTGTAAATTTATTTGATTGTTGTAAAATTACTGTTTTTTTTTTATTTACTAGGTCTCCAATTGGAATCCAACACGGCTGAGAATATATCGGCTATATACACGACCCTGGCGTTGCTCGCCATCGAGCTGGCCTCCGAGGAAACCGTGTGTGACATGCTTCAATTGATATTGGCGTAAGTTTCGATTCTAGACTGGATAGAGACCTGTAAATGGTTTCTCAAAAAAGACTTTTGTTCAAAAATCAATTAAGATTTTTTCGTTGTTTTTTATTTGATTGAGAAATTATTGTATTGTAATTTTATAATATCACATACCAAACTTCTATCTTTTATTCTATCTCTTTTTTTCCTTTCTTTCTATGCATACCCTTCAATCTTATACTTAAGTAAAAGAACTCATAATAAAGTTTCGAAGAGCAGTTTCCTTCCATGTAAATATACTTCTGTTTCTAGCAAACACTGTTTCAATACAAAAGCCATTCTCACTGCATGAATAACGCATGCGTTCATGTGCGTAAGTGTGCGCATACGCGTGTGTGTGTACTTATAATTTTACGCATACGTGTGTGTGTGTGTGAGAGTGTGTGTGTGTGTGTGTGTGTGTGTGTAAGAAGGCGTACGTTTAAATACGCTTGTGCGTGTATGTATGTGTCTAAACATACGTATACATCCGTTTATAAACAGGCGTGCGTGTACGCATGCGTCTAAACATTGCGTCTGTCTGTTGGACTGTATAAATATCTCAACATATGCTAATTTCTTCACGTCCAGCATCCAGCAATCGGCGATATCGAACCCGGTGCTCTCCACGTCGCAGCAGTGCCAGCTGCACGCCATCACCATTGCGCTGGCGGCGCTCGTGCCGCACGTGCTGGCTCTGCCGCCGCTGGCTGATTATATCAAACAGGTATTTCGTTTCAAACTCAAACTCAAATATTTATTTATTCAATTAGACTTCTTATATAGAAGCACACAGACCTTGCGCCTCTTCAAATGGATTGCCGACTACAAATTGGAAAGGGATTAGGAATGGATTGAAGAGAGGTATAAAGGAAAGGACTGGGAAGGGTAAGGAAGAGGATATGGGCCTCCGGCTCCCCCACTCATCGAACGAAACACAGCAGAATGCTATTTCACGCCGGTCTCCTGTGGGGGTGTGGTACTTCCCCGGCGCGAGCTGGACTAATTCGTGCCGAAGCGTGCTCGACTACCACATACAAATTCTATGCAGTTTTCTGATCTATTGTTTTCTTCCTTTTATTTGTATTTTTTTAACAAAGTGCACACACACACTCACAGATAATAGAAGCGCGGTCGGAGGAAGCGGCGCACATGCTGCCGCCGCTGCTGGAGGAGTACGAGCACGTGCCGCCGGCCAAGGCGCCCAACAAGATGCCGTACCTCATGATCGACCAGGTACTTGCGGAGATCCCATCCTCGGAGATCATCATCGGTGGGGGATTCGTTTCGCCAGTAGCCACCCTTATTTCTATTGATTTTGAGATAGATTTAAAAAAATACCGGGCGTACTGGTATATATACTTCCATAACTACGGTTTTGAGTAGGGTTAGGGTGGTTTTTTTTTGAATTTTTATGAGTTTTAAATTTATTTATTACTAACTTCCGCCTGCGGCTTGGCTCGCGAGGAATAAGGACATTTACAAATGATTGAGTGACTATTATTGTTTTAACCCAAGGGAACATTAAATCGGGACAAAAAGTATTCTATCACTCATACCCTCACAGTCTGTATAGCAAATTTCATCAAAATCCGTTCAGTAGTTTTAGATTGATTGACTGACAAACAACCAAACAAACACGTTTATAATATTAATGTGAAGTGTAATCAGTGTGACTGAGTTTATGATCTTCGTAGTGTCTTATTATTTCATTAAGACCAGTTATTGTTCACTCGCTTGCAGATGGCGCTGGGCGAGTGCCTGAAGGCGAGCGGCGTGGAGGCGAGCCGGCTGGCGGCGCCCTCGCCCTACGCGGGCGGCGGCGCCGGCGCCCTGGCGCACCGACACAGCTGGGTGGAGGCCGGTGAGTGGGGGGGGGCACAGGCCACTTGTTTCTCAGGCTGTAGGGGGCATAAGCCACTTGTTAACTAGTGCCTAGAGGGGGGGGCGTAGGCTACTTGTTACCGAGAGAGTGAGGGGGCATTCGCCACTCGTTACTGTGGGAGGAAGAGATAATTTGGTAAGGGGGTGTCCGCGGTCTGTTTAATCTCACACACACACAGAGTGCTGTGTGATCCGTCCGGCATTGGAACTAGGCTAAAGCTCCCCCCTCAAATATAAATATATACTATCTAAGCTATTTTGTTTAAGAATATATAATAAAAAATCTTGATTGTAACGGTGTGGGGCCACCGCTGTAATGTTACAATTTGTTTTCTTTAATTAGATAAATATATAAATCTGTTATTGTTGTTTCATATATATAAAATAACGTTTTAAATTTTTGCCATCCCGTTAATGAGTCGTTAATCCAATCGCTAGGTGCAGCCCAAGGCCGCGACAGCTTAGCGGACATATCCGCGGGGCCCGTCACCGAGCTGGACAGC
>NC_052127.1:628826-629827 GCF_012273895.1 Zerene cesonia
CGGGAAGTGGGAGAAAAATGGGTGTGAGTTACATACATACAAACATACAAGTGAAGCTAATAAAAGCGTGTTAAAAAAGCGTGTTAAAAATCTACCAACGGCGTTAATATGCGTTCACACTAAATAACATATCCAACTGCAAGTCCGATTCTTCGCCCTTCCTTAGCATTTAAGTTTCCATATCCTATGTCCTTTTCCTTTTCAGGAACTTCCTCGTCAACAGTATTAAAAGAATAAGTTCTTTAAACTGTGTTTAAAAATTCCTAATCTATACTCAATATATAAAGCTGAGTAGTTTGTATGTTTGCATCGACCACCGAGACGATTAGATGAAATTTGGGTTCCGTTAAGACAATTAGATAAAATTTGGAAATCCCACGGAAACGTGCACTATGCGTGGGTATCCCTGAAACTTTACTTTCCTTAAAACGAACGAAAACCTAGCTCTATGCATATGGACTTATTAAAGATTTTATCAATCTACCCTACATAAAAATAAAACAAAAATTACATATGTCCCAAAGTTAAGCATGGACGGCCGATGGTTATGGTTGTATTTCTCTATGAACATCCTGTACTCTTCGTCCAGCGCATCATATTGTGTTTGCTATCAAAGAGAAGCTAATTTAAACAATAAAATATAACTAGGATCAGTACTTTAATACTATATTGTGCGTAAAACGGGTTATAATCAATTGAAACTTTAATCAAACTGTGCTTAGATTATATATTTTTTTATTAGAGTGGGAATGGGAGGCAAGTGAATGGAATAAAAGGGGAAAAGCAAAGCAACATGCGTTAATGTTTGTGCGTCAGTTTCTGTATTAGTGGGTCCGTGTGTACGTATGTGTGGGTGTGTGTATGCAGACATGTGTGTTCCTCTTCTTTGTATGAACGCACGCACACACGCAAATGCGCGCGTGTGTTTTATACGTGTATATTTGTGTAGTTATAAATGTTTATGTGCGCATGTGTGTGCGTGTGTGTGTGTATGTGTGTGC
>NC_052127.1:630827-632062 GCF_012273895.1 Zerene cesonia
TTAAAAATTATTTTATAGTTTTTAGTTTGACGTGCTTTAAAAGCGTGTTTTTTAGTTTTTTAAAACTATTTTTATTTTCTATAAAATTTCTGTTACAAAGTGTTATAACAGAATTCCATTAATATCCACTGGATTTGTACTTAAAATAACCCAAATCTAGTAGATCTGTCCTACTTCCCTTACATCCTCCATCTCCTCCTCATCTCCTTTTAACTCCACTCCGCTCAGAGAACGGACAATGAGTTCTGGCACTGGGGTCACGAAGACGCGCACACATCGAGCTCGCATGACATGCGCCGCGACAGACAGACAGCGGTATTCGTATATGTATACTTACGTAGTTGGCAATGGAGCTGGTGGGTCGCCTGATGGTAAGCGCTACCACCGCCCATGAACATTTGGAGAGATTTTACGTCTCTGCAAATGGATGGCCCACTTTAAAAGGTGTGGGTTAAAATAAGAACTGGAAAGGGAAAGGTAAACTGGTACAGGCCTCTGGCTCTCCCAACGAAATAGTCATAGAATGTGTAGACTATATAGTAAATGCTATTATTGCTGCGTCACGTATGTATATTGTATACGGGGTGCCCCGTTATTGGTGTATTATACTCATATAGTTTTTCAAACGCTGATTATAATTATATTAGGAAAATAAGGAAACAAACAAATTAAATAAACACACACACACACACACTTATAGTTATACACACACGAACACAAAAACACATACGCACACACACACGCACGCACGAATTATAATTAGAATTAGAATTTAATTTTTAGTTTTATAGCATTGAAATGCTTTTATAAATGGAAAATAAAAAGCTACGGTCAGGCAAGAAACGCGGGTTCGAATCCCGCCCCGTGATCGATTATTTTCTATTCTTTCAAATAAAAATAAAAAAATTCCCATAGAATGAGAGTTTTAATATGTGCAGCATCCGATGCAAAACGAGAACGTGAGCCTGGAGGCGCTGCGGCGCGCGGCGAGCGGGCCCAGCGAGGCGGAGCGGCGCGACGCGGAGCGCCGCCGCGTCTCGCTCAACAACACCTTCCGCACCGCGCCCTTCGACCACCTGCTGCACATCACGCAGCCCAAGGTGCTACCCGCTACCCGGTACCCGGTACCTACGCGCACACCTCGACTCGCACCTACACGCACGTAAACGTACCCGTACACGCACGTAAACGAACGTGTATACTAATCTAATATATAAAATTCTCGTGTCACAGTT
>NC_052127.1:632072-642178 GCF_012273895.1 Zerene cesonia
GTACCCGCTACCTGCACACGCACACCTCGACTTGCACGGACACGCACGTAAACGAACGTGTATAGTAATATATATATATATATATATATACATATATATATACCTAAAGGTATATATATATACCTTTTTATATTCTATAAAAATATATATATTTGACGTCATACTTTTAAAATATAGAAATGTGAAAACTTTTAAAAACACATTTTCCGTAATAACGGGGCTGATGATGACGTTAATTTTGAGAGTGATAATAATTTTAATGGTGATGATGATGATGATGAGTCGTCTGTTTCAGTACGAGATCCAGGACAAGCTGGAGGAGATATTCAACTCGATATCGGAGGAGCCGCTGCTGCCGGTCGGCGCGAGCTCGCCGAGCGGCAAGCCGCCGCCGCAGCCCTATGCCAAGTACCTCACCGAGCTGTTTCTGTATTGAGGTGCGTGAGGTCACGGGGTACGGGGCATGGGACATAAATTCAATCGTAAACTTTTACCAAGTGTTTATGAATAAACGCTGTTGTATACTACTACGACTCAATTTGTATAATAATTTAATTTTACTTTATAATGTTATAAAATAATCTAAAAAATAAAATTGTTTGCTGATCATTTGCAAATGATATAATCTTACAAGTCTGGAATAAAAAATTCTAAATCATTAGCACATAATAAAAACAAAAACGGACCTTAAATAAAACCTTGTGGGACACGCCGCTGTGCCCAGCGTGTTTTTTCATTTCAGTGAAAGTTTTTTACTTCGGTAAGTAGAATAAAAAAGAGACTTACAGATCTTAAGCAATTTTTCAAATGAATTAATTTCGTCAGATCATTATTAAATGCATTAAAAAATCACAAAATCAAGCAAATTGGATGCTTGGAAAATTTTTCTGCTTTCTATTTATAATTGTTTAAGCAGTATTGCAGTTATTATGGAATCTCTTATTTTTAAAAATGATGATGATTTTTTTTGTTTCAGATGAAAAATACAATGTTGATAGCTTGGTCTACTTATTGCAATTTAAAATTTATTACATCTTATAGCTTTGTGAATCTAATATGTAGAGGGTTTTAATATCGGTATAACTGGTTATGAGGTCTAAGGTTTGAGAATTGAAGCTGTATTTCTATCAAAATCTCATCATTATTGTAGTAGCGGGTTTGTGGTGATAGGTATCAACAGCAGCTGTTTGAGATGTTTGCAAATAACGGTTTAAGGAATAGTCGTTTGATGAAAAAATTCAACGTAAAACAACAGTTAAAGTTAAATAATGGTTAACTTTTTGATTATATTTTGTAAAAGTAAAGTTGAGTGGTTATAGCATGAGTAGGATGGTGGTGAGGTCCCAAGTTTAATCCCGGGTTTAGCTTAAGTTGCTGAAAAGTTAATGCAACAACTTAAATACCAACTTCAAAGTACAAAACGGCATGGGTGGTATAGAAGTGGGATAAAATCATATATACATGATGTTGTCCCACTCCCACTTGTGGAAGAGAGTATATGACTAAAGGAAATGAGTAATTTATTTATTGATTGATATATCTATATTAGAATTTTTTTACGAGTACACTTTAAAATCATTTTTTTAAATTTTCTTTTGTAATAAATTCAATTTTTATAAAATTAGCGACTTATTTTCTGGTATTAAAGGCTACTATTTATTACATGTTTGCGTACATGTAATAAAATAAATACTGTTGAATATTAAAACCCCTTTTGTAAAGTCAGTTAGAAATTAACTTATTATGATATTGTTAGCAGTATTTGACGTTATAAATACTTTCAATTAATAATCAATTGATAACTGAAATTGTTACATCAAAAATAAAGTATACAGCTCATATTTTATATTTAACTCAAAAATGTATAAAATTATAATCTGTCAATTGATATTTGAAAATTATGGTGAATAAAATGTTTAAAAATAATTAAAATTTATTAAATCAATTATTCAATTTGCAGTGTTTGTAGGACTAGTGAAAGAAATTATAATATAACCAAATATTGATTTTTTTAACAATATAATAATCATTATTACATTGAGGGGGGGAGCTTTCTTATATAGATCTTTTTCTATAAAACTTTCCATACCTTATTTCAAACCCATTAGAGTACTCCATAGCGTTATAAGGCCTATATATCCTTTAAGCTTACATCTATCTATTTATCAAAATGCTTTAAAATCCAATCAGCGGTTAAAGTTAATAAACAGACGAATGCATAGAGTTGGTTTCGCATTAATGCGAATATAACTTTTTGTACGAGAGTTTTAAGTATGAAACTTAAAACTTAGCTATTCGCTTAAACACATAGCAGTAATTTTTCCGGTTTGAAGTTATGTACAAGGTGATATGCGAATACTCTCAATAATATAATTTTTTTGTCGAAAGTGTACTCAACTGCAATAAATAATATTTTAATATTTGAGTGTACTAAAATACCTAGTAAGTAATTTTACTTTAACTTATTGCTTTAAATAATAAAAAAAATATAATAAATTCAAATGCATTTACAAACATTCCTTCATGAAACGAAGCGTAAATCGAACGATTATCTGTTTAACAGTAATCTTAAAACCTTTTAATAATAATTTAATAAGGCTTCCGTATAAATAAGCTACAAGGCTATTGCATTTCAGATTCATCCAATTTATGACATACGGACGGACAGTCGGACAAACAGATAAACAGACAGCAGTCTTAAATAATAGGGTCCAATTAAGACACATTTAAGTGCTCAATTAAATTTTTAGAAATGAAAAATTGAGAAAAGCTTCATGAATTATTGAGTTATAGAGTTTGTTTTATCAGCTGTTTCTAATGGTAACTTTTAATGAAAGTTCCGTTTATCATGGCGGCAAACCTCGATTGAGTTGCCAACCACGCAGAAGATATTATATTATATTGCATAATATTACAAACGCTAGTGGACTCCCTATTTTATCACTTTGTATGTTATCTCTCTCTCAAATTGTTATAAAACTGTTTATTTTTTTTTTTATTAAAATGAACTACAATTATTATATTATATATATGCATGAACTAATAAATATTTTACAATTGTTATTTATTAAAATGATATTCTAGAAAATGTGTATGAAATGTTAAAACAAGCTTGTGTTATGTTTTTGACATAATTTTTGATCAATTTAGTCAGTACCAGTGTGTGTTAAAAATTGTTGAAACTCCATATTTGTATATATCATGACGGTAAGGTATTAATTATAGCTTGAATGCGTGGTATTATTTTGTCTTTGTACTTATAGTGGAGTAGGTTGTGTTCTAACAATAAAATATGAGGTTATGATGTTGTGTTTTATTTCTGTCCTATGAATTACAGTTTTGCTCGTAATCTGATTCACGATTTATGTTCTAATGTGATTGTAATTTGTGCAAAATGCTATTCGAAATTGTGTAGCGATTCTGGTGTGCTTAACAAAATATCTATTATTCTATATAAACTCGGTCACAAAAAGAATTACTTTACCAAGTAGTCGATCAGTGAAGTCTAAATTAGAAATTGAATCATAATAATTGTTACCCAATTTTCAATGCTTTTATATGTAAGGTATATTGAATTGGTAGTAATGTTTTAAATGTTTGGGTGATTATGATGAATATAATTTTTTATTTCTCTTCCAATCTGTCCGGCTGCACAGTAAATGGGTGCTGCCTCAATTTTCGTATTCAAATCTTTTTTTTTTAATTCTGGTTCATGTGCACAAACTGACTGACGGTAAGTATATGCAAGAATTGTAATGGAAATTACCTCATTAGGAAGCACAAAAAAACTAAAAATAAAAGACATTTAAAATAAAAATAAATTTTATTTTAATACCTATCTACACTTTACATAAAGAATATATTAGTTAAGTTAAGATCAGTTTGTGATGACACAAAACTGAAACATTATTTCGAGACATGTTTTATTGAACTGTTACTGTTGTGAACATTTAATCCAATAGCTTTTTTTATGTGTAATTGGGCCGATGCTACGATATATAAGTAAAAATACATATAGTGCTATCTCATATCATTCAAAAGTGAAAGAGAGAGATAGCTTCTGTAATCCACACAAAATAGTAAAAAGTAGGTTAACAACATACTCGTATGTGTGAATAATTAATCAGCCCACTTGAATTCAATTTCTTTGTGCATTGCTATTCAAAATAATTATTTACAAATCCAAAATATATAAAATATAAAACTTTTTGGTACAGTCTTTGATTTTATTATCATTCTGTAAAACAATTCACAAAAATATCTTCAGTAACCCAACATGGACAGAAGTCTTATGTAGCCCAGTTTGACAACTTCTGAATATGATCTGTTAGGATTATTGCATATTAAGTTTCATTAAATAAAAAAAATGTTTAATCAGAGACTTTATCAGCAAATTGTGAAACTGGCCTCACTATATAAATTTAATATTAAAAAATCAACGCCTATAAAAATAAAATATTAAGGTTATATGGCATTCGGTAACAATTAATTAAATTGGCAATGGCAGCTGGCTAGCTGCATGCCAAATTTCATCCTGATCGGTCCAGTAGTATCAGCTGTGCGTTGGAAGATCAATCAATCAGTAACATTTGTGTTTTATCATGAAGTTGTTTTATATATTATTGTAGATGTGAATATTTCTAAACAATTAAGCCATAAAACTTAATACAGTTTTGCTTAACTGAAATCCCGTGTCCCCTGTGGGGCATTGGCCATTAGTTTTTCAGTGATCTAATACAAATTATATAAAAAACTTCTCTTGCGCGATTTAGGAAGTATTCATGCGCTTTAAATGTACTAAAGACTGCGTACTACACATTTCATACTATAAACTTCAAGTTTTAGCATTCATTTTTACTATACGGTAAGTATTATATTATATTATATATTAGTATATATATTTTTCTTAAATTTACATGATTATATCAAAAAATAAAATAGATTTTTGAATAATAAAAAATAAAATAATACATTAATTATATTTCAAACACTATCAAGTAAAATTCAAAACATGTTTATATTGGATGAAAATATTTCTTTTTTTATTAAATTTTAATTTTACTTATTACGACAATCAGAGTGTTATGAAAAATCTTCTATATATTAAAAATATACATTTGTACGTTTATTGTGTTTTCGATTTAATTTTATACACGTATAACCTGAGAAATTTAGAAAGAATAGAAAAAATTTTGATCACGAGGCAGGATCTCCTCGCCGGATCCTGCCTCGTGATCAAAATTTTTTCTATTCTTTCTAAATTTCTCATTTATAAAGCATTTCAATGCTATAAAACTAAAAATTAAATTTAACAAAGGCCGCGTTCCATCGATACAATATTGTAATCATTGAAATAATGTTTCGTATTGGTTGTGATGGTTCTTAATCATCTCAATAGATGGCGTGGGGTGCCCCTTAGGCACATGAAACCGAAAGAGTAGAAGAAATTTGATTACTGTGGCAGGATCACGGGTGGCCGAGAGGCTAGGCGTTGCTACGGTTAGGCAAGATACGCAGGTTCGTATCCTGCCTCGTGATCAAAATTTTTTCTATTCTTTCTAAATTTCTCATTTATAAAGCATTTCAATGCTATAAAACTAAAAATTAAATTCACGTATAATCTGTAAAATAATATAAATTTTTATATAATGCCACAACTATGTATTTTGAGCTCTGTATATGTCCTAATTGGCACGCATTCGTACGTGCAACTTGAAATATACTCAAAAAAATGTTGAATTATTTCTTGAAGTATTCGTTAAGTATTAAAAACGATGTTAAAAGTCCATAAAAACATAACACATACTTAAGGCATTAAGTGTAACCTAAACTTTTGCTTCATATAATCAAATAGAAACAAGCTAGGTTGTGGAAAGTGCTTCACAGAATATCCAATATATGAATTTTCATATCTTCACTTGACTTAACACTTCGTTAATCCGGCAAACGCTGTTTTGCTTTACTCTTATTATTTAGGCCTTTATATATATATATATATATATATATATATATATATATATATATATATATATATATATATATATATATATATATATATATATATATATATATATATATATATATATATATATATAACGACAAACTTGCGTTTTATAAAAAAAAATAAATATTAATGCATACATATAACAATTTGTTGTGTACATACACATAAACATAAAATGAATGAAGTCCGTACGTAAACGTGCGAATACTTGCCAATTACGATAGTAGAAGGAACGATTAACATTTTATCAACTATGGGAACCGTATAACAGTTGTTCCAACAGCTTCGTCGCTGCACGCGTGCGCAAGCGCAGCCTCGAAATCTTGCGGGAAGTACACCTGTAATATCATCATCAATAAAAATGTTTGTTTGGATATTCTAAAACTAACTGACTTATGCGACTTCGTCTGCTATCAAAAGGAAGATTTTATCGAAAATTGCTTCATTTTTCATTAATCCTTCGTTAACATGATGCTATATCAAGCCTTCTCCAATAAATGGACTCCCACAAAAAAAAAAAATCACCAATTCCAACCAATAATTTATATTTTTACGTTTTATAAAATAAAAAAGGGCAGCCTTCCAACTAGGACTACCTAGGAATAAATGCGTTGCTGGATTTTTAGGGGGAAGCGATAAAAAGAGGTTTGACGACTGGAAACAAAAAATGGACTGGGAACGGTGAGCTAAAGGAAACGGGCTTCCGGCTCCCCCACTCACCGAACGAAACACGCCAGTTTTCTGTGGGGGTGTGGCACTTCCCCGGTGCGAGCTGGCCCAATTCGTACCGAAGCGTGCCCAATTCGTACCGAAGCGTGCCCGACTACCACATATTAACATTTAAAAGAGAAGATACGATACCTTATCCAGCACCGGCGCCAACTGCCCCCCCTCCACCAGGTGTCGCAGCGCGTCCAGCCCGCTCGACATCTGGTGATCTTCCTCCAACCAGTCCCAATGCCAACCGCTGCCTGTCACCCACTGAAATTGATAAATTAATGGTAAATTTAATATTTAACGACCAGCTGACCTGGCAAACGCTGTTCTGCCTTATTTTCGTCATTTAAGAGAATGATATTTTTTTTTTAATTTAATATAGCGTAGCCTGACCAAGATCTCGCCTGATGGTAAGACGAGATGTGACCTGAAATACTCTTCGGAGTACTCTTCCTTAGAAAGTATCCGCTCACGTTACTGACCCGGCAAACACTGTTTCGCCTAATTCTTTTCATTTAGGCGTATGAAAATAGTTTTTGGCCGATTCTCAGAACTACTTGATATGGACAGAAAATTTCTTGTCAATAGGTCCAGCCGTTTCAGAGAAGTATGCTAAGTAACATTGTGACACGAGATTTTTTTAATATTTTAAACATACATTATGCGCATACACATGCAAATAAACACACATATACAGGTTTTCAACAAAAATCTAAGTAGCCTCCCAATTGTCAGAACTAGAACAAATTTAAATAGGATCAGATGGCAGAGATAATCTATTAAATTAAAAAAAATCATAGAAATAGGTTTACGCAGAAAAAAACTTAATAAAATTAAGTTAAATACACAAAAAACTATGCAGTCGAATTGATAATATAAGTTTATTATTTAAAATAAAAAATAATATTTCCTATATACACTTTATCTTTTTCAACCTACCCTCAATATGTTGAAGGTGTAAACAGTGGCGGAATACATGATCCAGAGAGGCGTCACAAGTCGGTCCGTTATCAGAGCCCGAGGGCGGAGCTCCACCACAGCACTGCGGGGGGCGGTGGCCCTGTGAATGTTGCCATATTTATTATTTTTTTGTAATATTTCTTATTGCTGGATAATTTTTTGGCATCATTATTATGAAATACATATTATACAAAATTTACACGATTTTAAAAGACAACTACAGCGCTTCCAGCCGGCTCGTCTCAGTAGAAACGGCTTTCCGAACCGGTGGTAATTGTTAAAACTATGACGATTCAAAAGTACTTCATAATTACGTTTATATACGGAGAAAAAAATGTGAGATAAATTGAAAAACAAGATTTTATACCGCGACATTGTAATTTTACGTATGCATACATCCGGAAATTATTATAAACTAGCTGCACCCCGCGGTTTCTATATAGAATATCGGGGTAAAAAGTTGCTTATATGTTATTCCAGTTGTCCAGCTGTCTACGTACCGAATTTCATTGCAATCGGTCCAGTAATATTTGCGTAAAAGTGCAACAAACACCCACACATCCTTACAAACTTTCGCATTTATAATATTAGTAGTATAGTATGAAGCAACATTTACAAACATATTTGAGCAGTAATCACTATTCAGAATTTTTATAAAATGCTATCGCGGGTGTCCTATTTATAAGAATTACTAATTCCATTTTTTATTGCGTCCAACTGAAACACAGTAAAAACACAAATATACATACTTCAGTAGCGTATAATGCGGGGGCCTCTCCGGCGGGGCCCCAGTGCAGGCTAGGGCGGCGTCCCAGGGCCCCGAGCGGCCCACGTGCTGTTCCACCACCAGCCACGACGCAGCCACGTGCTCGTTACTGCCTTCGAGCTCTATGAACTCGGAGGCGCCTGGGGAATTTGTGTCTTATTGCAATCGACATAAGTTTGTTTTTAGGCGGGTTAGATAAGGCTCTATGAAATGAAGTAGGGCGCCATTGGGATTGTGTGTTTTGTAGTTTTTGATATGAGTTTGATTTAAACCAACCATAAGGTGTCATATAATTAATTATGAAAGGGTTCTTACACCAACGTTAGGTGATATTGAGTCATATGGCTTCGTTACAACTACTATTCGTTCCCACCAGATTCACCCCCCCCCCCACTCGCAGTTTCCCAACGGAACGGTGAGGTTACCGAGGTTCCGCAGCGTGTTCCTGGTGTGCCGCGGCGCGGCGGCGGTGGGGCGCGCGCCCCACGAGCTCAGCAGCTGCACCAGCGCGCAGCCCTCTCCGCTCGCCGCACCGGCCACTAGCACCCTGCAGTGTTATTGATTTTTTTTTTGATTTGAGAAACATAAAGAAGAGAAAATTCAGCAAAATACTATGCAAATACTAATTTAAAAAAAAAATCACAATAAAAGACAGTGGAATTGACAACCTTCTTTTTTTAGCCATTTGAAAAGACGCACGTTCGAATCCTTAACTACTCACCTGATTTTAATCAAATTAGCACCATGTGCAATAGAAATATTTATGGAATCAAGGCCAAACCATAGCATTCCCAGGGCACACGCAGCAGTCCCGGGACCCCTAATCAAATAATTCCGGGGCCCCAGTGCACAGTCACTCTGGGGCCCCAAATGAACATCCACCACGTGAACTCACCGTTTCCCCTTGCAAGTGTCCGGCGTGTAGCCGAGCCGGTGCAGCGCGCACAGCGCGAGCGAGCCGCCCCACGGCAGCGACGCGGCCGAGTCCGCGCCGAGCGTGCGCGGCCGCTTGCTGATGCGTGTGCTGAGTGGAATATTGTGTCAATCTAATTAAGACTTTATTTATTTCCAGTGATTATAAATGATTATCACTTTAATATAGAACAAAGCAATGGGAACAATAATTGTTGTTCCGACTCACACAACAGTGCAACAAAATAATTATAAAAAAAAAAATTGTATTAGTAGTATTACATAGAAAATAAAAAAATTCAAGTTTTTAGGAATATAATATTGTTGTGTGTTGTAAGTTGTCCTAAATAAGTAAATAAATAAATAAAATGTCACCCTACACAACACAAAAGAAAGATAAAATAAAATGTTTTCATACGCATTTATTTATTATATACGTAAAAAAAAACACGAATAAAACACGAATATGACATTTTCAAAAAGGATTCCTAGCTAGATCGATTTATCGCCCCCGAAACCCCCTATATACTAAATTTCATGAAAATCGTTGCAGCCGATTCCGAGATTCCAATTATATATATATATATATATATATATATATATATACAAGAATTGCTCGTTTAAAGTTATAAGAATATATTATAATGTTCTATACAAAACATATTATGCCTATGTACGGAGTGTATTAGGAGACGAATTAAAACACCGAAATCATAATTAAGACTGAACGTTTATTCATATTAAACA
>NC_052127.1:643178-700133 GCF_012273895.1 Zerene cesonia
AAATTTTCCACAAAAACGAAAAAAATATTTGTTTTTACCTCCTAACCGCCAGCAGCTCAGTAGCCGCCCCCCCACTCCACTCGCTGAGGCAGCCCCACACTTCATCCCCCATTTCGAACTGAGTCACCCCATGACCAACGTCGAGTACTACGCCTGAAATGATAGAACTCTTATTTACATGTAGCTGAAGTTTTTCTACAGTTTATAGAACGACTTTCAGAGTAATTTAAGTGATTATAATAATACTATCAATTTTAGCCTTTTGTTTAAACTCTAGCTCAAGTAGTTTAATGGGACATTTAATTCAATAAAATGTATATTTTTTTTTACATTAGACTAGCTGTTGCCCGCAGCTTCGTCCGCGTGGTCAAAATAAAAATTCGCACTAAACTCACATCGCTTATTTTATTTCCATGGGGGTAGAATAGACCAATATCCTTAACGAATGGCTACATCATGAAGTCTATTCGCTTGCCAAATTTTAGCCCGATCGGTCCAATAGTTTGGGGTGTGCTTGATATCTATTAAAAGCAAAACAAAGCAGAGGTGACTGTATGGCTTATCTCAGTCAGTCAGTCAGTTTTGCGTTTTATACAACAAAGAAAGATTAGGAAATATTGGAGAATATGTAAAAGACTCACCTGCAAACCCCCTCCCCACGGTGACATGTGACCTCGTGATAAGCGAACGCAAAGCGGACGCCCTGCCACGCAACACACCGCGGTCGGCCGCGCACACACTAAACGCTTGCACCCGCACTAACACCTCTCCAGGACCCGCACCTAGAGGCGAGGGAATTCACGAAACATGTACCAAGCAAAAATAACTATAAACTGCATTTGTTTTAATTTATGTAATGATGCAGTTGGCAATGGCGCTGGTGAGTCACGTGATGGTAAGCGACACACCACCACCACCGCTCTTTATGCACATTTAGATTAAAACATATATTTTTTAGGTTCAACGCATACCAACAAGATTATAAATAACGAAATACGATTACACGTTCTCATATAATTCTTAAATAAACTAAATGTAACCGCCTGCATGACATTTATTTTTCCTTTTCCTTTACTCGCGCCGAATGGAATGGATCGCTGATGAGTGATAGCTTCATTTATATTATATGTGTTAATTAAATTGGTGTTATCCATTAAATTGTTAAATAATTCATAAATCTACATAAAATTGTAACAAAGAAGTTTACATTTTTCAAGACAGCTCCAGATCAAAAATTAATACAATATTTAGACAAAATACTTACCATGTGACACAGCATCCTCAACAAGTATGACACTCTGATCGGGCTGTGTCTGAAGGGCTCTAGCGTGGGGCCCCGCAGGGCCTCTGTTTGCTGCCCGGAGCCCTACGACGATACCAGCGCTTCCACCCAATACGGCCCCGCACGCAAATATTATAATGCTGCGGCGCCATACTAAAAGGAATATGTTTTTTTTATATCAGCGTATTTTTATAACTCATGTATTTATATTTCGTTCCAAACCTGAGAATATGCAATATCTATGCCTTTTTAGGTATATTTCTGACTAGCTGCGCCCCGCGGTTTTACCCGCGTAAGTCCGTATCCCGTGGGTATATCGAGATAAAAAGTTGCCTATATGTTATTCCAGTTGTCCAGCTGTCTACGTACCAAATATCATTGCAATCGGTTCAGTAGTTTTTGCGTGAAAGAGCAATAAACATACACATCCTTACAAACTTTCGCATTTATAATATTTGTAGGATATTAGTAGGATAGTAGGATAATTGATTGAAATATGAAATTCCATTTCTTTTGTGCTGCAATAAATATGAAGTAAATAAATGAAGGATGAGGATAGAGTAACCAACCTCTATCCTTCAACAGAGTAACTAGCTCCTGGTACAACACAACTGGCGACAGGGGCGGAGCGCCCTCCCGTATCCGCTTGGCGGCCTCGCGCCCCCAGGCCACCGCCCTCTCCCGCCCCTCCAGTACTAGCTCGTTTTGCCAAACGTCTTGGATTATTTCGCGAATCTAAAAATTTTGTAAATATTATTTAATTGGAGAATATATAAATCCATTACATTTACAGTCCGCTAATAAGCTAAATTAATAAAGGTTGGTTAATTTAATAAATAAATGCATTTATTGTTATTTTGTTATTGAAAACATAATAATACAATATATGACTAAAGTTTTCAATTACTTTGAAGGGTAAGGATATAAAGATAAAAATTAAATTACCTTTTTTTTTCAGACAATAGAAAAAAAAATACATTTCTAAAAGAACTCGAAATAGGTACTGTGTATTTTTATTGTTGTTAAATCAATAATTTTAGTAAATTTGTGAAATGAAGCATCCAGTTACTTTAGTTAAGCAAAAAGTATTACTTTTTCATTTACCTAAGGTTAATTCAGTTAAATTTTGCTGAGTGATTTATTTACATACAAGCAATTACATACAAGGTTCCTTGCCAGCTCTTCTGTGTAGAAAGTAGTTTCTGAACTGGTGGTAAATAATTTAATTCCATTTAAAATCTCTCCAGCTCCTCGGCTGCTTCTCAGCTCCCCCGCTCACCATACGAAAATGTGGGGGAGTAGTACTTCCCATGCCGACTACCACATACATACAAATGGCATGTCTGTCACTCTGGTGTGAACAAAACAGCTTGATGAGTTACCTTTGCTAGTGCCTCAGCCGTTTGTTGGACCACACTTTCCAGTTTATTTTTTCCATTGTTTGCAGCTGACAGTGCGGCATCCTATAATATAAATTATGAACTGTTACAAGGACATTATTTTAATAAATCAATAATACATTTTCATTTAAAAGTAACATAGCTATAAAAATAATTCAGTAAATTCAATACAATACATATATACATACTTAATATATATAAAATATTTTCTTTCCACTGAAATAGTTAACTGATATAGAAAACCTGAACAGTTTTTATTCTAGTGGAATTTATGAGATAAAGCCTATCCTATGTACCTTATCAGCTATCTTGGTACAAATTACATCTAAATCGGTTAAGTGGTTTAGGTGTGAAGAAATTGCAGACAATAGTGTAACTTTTACATTTAAAATATGAGTAGGGATTTTGTTTCTTTCTATCTGTCTGTTCTTGTTGATCTCTTAACTTGTTGAAATGATTTTAACTGTATTTCACTGGGAGTTGATATAACAATTAACCTCATCATTTAAGATTATGCACATTAAATGTCAAATAATATAAAGATAGCTGTTATCTTGTCTGGTCTTACATGCATATCAGAGCAGCAAAGGCTGTAAACTATTAAATAAATTATTTTAATTAATGTAAATTATACAGTTAAACAAATGCTATGCACCAGGTTTTACTTTAATGTTTCATTAAAAATAACAGTTATATATCTAAATAATATATAAGGATAATTATTCCATAATCATAATTAAGTATAATAATACACATTGTTACAAAAAACTTCCTGTCAGAATCTAAACAACGATTTATTGGCAAATATTGTACCTGTTATATAAGCCCAGGGTCATATCGAATTGTGGCCAGCATTCTGCATTCAATGTCACTTATTAAAACAGGTGCACAGTAATGCATCAATTAAAACATCTTCACGTATTTAACCTAATTAACTACACTAAAAATAAATAAAAAAATCACCCGCCAATT
The DNA here is from genome assembly GCF_012273895.1 of Zerene cesonia. Taxonomy (NCBI): domain Eukaryota; kingdom Metazoa; phylum Arthropoda; class Insecta; order Lepidoptera; family Pieridae; genus Zerene; species Zerene cesonia. Next base: position 646,833 of record NC_052127.1, read on the forward strand.
TTGTTTACACAAAGTACTAGGGCAGCATAAGTTTCATAGAGTTACTTACATGTAACGCTCCGAATTTTTCACCAGCTCTATTCTTAAACTCATCCATATCAAACACAACACTCGGGGGAGGGTCGCCCTAAACCAAATAGACTATTAACTCATACCAAAATCATTCACAATTTAACCTTTGGCCGCAATCCATTTGAAATATTTTAATCTCAAAATAGATCATGATTGCATACATCATTATTTACTATAATGACATTGATAATAAAAGTATGTCCCTAAATCTGTAGCCGCTTCACTTCACGTTCTAGTATTTACACGGTTGCGGTGTAAAAAAATTCGTAAATCAAGTTAAAATCTTAAACAAACATAACCTAGAAACTAAAATATTAGGATTGAACCTTTGACAGCAACAGCTGACAATGACAGTGACATGGAATTTTTAAAAAACTATAGTGCATTTAAAATGGTTATAAATACAAAGATATTTGACAGGATTTTTGAAAGTGTAGATATTATAAAAAGTGAACTAGGTGTCTACTAAAAGCGAAGAGTGAAACTATCATTGAATGATTTTGATTGTCAATTGAAATAACAACAACGATACTTTTAAGTATGTATTTATCTATTATTCTGTATTTTTAACATTATTATATATCAATTGGTATAGTATTATCACCGCTATCTGCACTTTCATTTACATCTTGATTATTCAGTATTTTGTCGATCCACGCTTTACTGTAGGCAACCTGAGGAATAAATATAAAACAGTTTAATTACTATTAAAATATTTAATATTCACCTAAATTATATAAAAATACTTGTCATGTAAATAGTAGAATTAAATTATGAAAGAAATTATTATGATGAAAAAAATATTTCAATAATATATTACATGTAGAATAAATAGCTAGATGGTATAATTCAGTATAAGCATTTTGACGTGACAACGTCTTAAATTAGGTTGCGGCTCGGAGTCACTCATGAAAAAGTGTAACGCCCGGTAACGTTACGATGAGTCACCGAACTATGATCGGTCCGCCGCGCGCGCAGCACTAGAGAATTAGGCGCATTGAATCGGCGCGTGCTTGTGTCTCTGTCTCTGTCTTTCTCGAGCATTCTTGGCGTAATATTCATATCAATAAATATTATACCGAGAAAAAGACGTTGTCACGTAAAATCTTCGCCCGTAAAACCGACTTTACAGGCATCCATTTTTTAAATACAATAATAAGAAACAAATTGTGGATACCTTCGCATAAACGCCTGGTTTAGATTTTAATGCACATTCTTCAGTACCAGAGAAAAGAGCGATACCATGTAACGTGCCCGCTCGGTTGAGGCCGCTGAAATGAACAGCAGGGTCTCCCGTGTCACCCTGAGGCAAGAAAAGTAAAAAAATCATATAAAGTAAACGGGAATCCGAATTGACATTAGCTATAAGCTATCTTTATTTATGATAAAAATAAAAATTTTATTAAATTTACTTTCATAATTTTTGCGGAATTGCAATGTCAGTACTATAAGCGCATACCTTTATTTATTAGGTATGAAGTACATATACAAAATTATTTGAAATTATTTGTTCTGTTTTTTTTTACACCGGCAACACATCTCTATAGATTATAATAATTTGTATTCTAGTGTAACCTAACTAAACCAAAACTCACCGCGCACAAAGCGACCCCCTTCATTACACTCTGCAAGCACATGTGGTCGTGCTGCAATCTATAGTCGTTTCCATACATCCTCCTGCAGTCAGCCCGCGACATTTCCTTCACAATCATGCGGCGTAGCTCTTGGTTTTCGCCTTCGCGGATTTGTCCTGTCACCTGACAAATCAATATAAATTTACACATTGTTTGTCCGCGATGGACTCCTAAACTACTGACCCGATTTTAATAAAATTTGCACACCATGAAGAGTTTGATCCAACTTAAAAAATAGGGTAGTCTATATTATTTCAAATATGATTAATGACTACCCGGGCGGAGCCGGGGCGTGCAGCTAGTATCTTATATTTTAAAATTGATATGTTTGCGTTATGTATGTCATGATTGATTGTCGTGATTGTCGTGATGTTTTCATTTATAAAAAAAACTCATAGGTTAAACTGTTCCGAACGATTATAACTCTTACGAATATTTCTTGATAGTCAAGACTGAGGATAATTTATTCATGCGAATGTAATTTTTCGTATCTTTCGATCAAATCTTATGTTACTACATTTCTTCTATGAAATAAATAATACAAGGTACCTAATTTATAAGTGGATTTACATATTTTAAGGCAACTGTCACCTTGCGTATTTAATTTTTGAATTATCCCGCCATTCGGCCGACATTATGAACCGACCGGAACAACCGAACGAAGTATAGATTTAACGCGTTTTTATGACTTACCACGGATCCAAAGCCAGTGACGATTGTTTCCCCAAATAGGGATGGAAGGTCAGACCCAGTAGTCGCTACAGACACAACCTGTACTCTGCTACTTAACATAATTGGGATATTCATCTGTAATAATAACTTGTGCATTATGGTATTGTCAAATAGAACGTGTACTAAGCGCGCGAAAGAGTGCTTACCACAGAGTAAATAATATATGGCCTATAGTATTGTGTAATCTGTGCTATGACTAACCTGACGCCGCGCTATGACGTGTTGTGCTACGCGTTTCACCGTCAAACGGAGCGACAACGCCCTAACACGCGCCAAGTGTGTGTTCTATGTGATAAATCCATTAGCTAGTGCGTTGCACAACACAATTCGGCGTCAGGTTAGCGCTCTGATGCGCGCGGAGAACGTGTTCTATCTAATAAAACGTTTCCTTCTGACGATTTTTTGTTTAATTATCTATACAAAAGAATTAAACTTGCGTATGTACGTTGTGCGTATAATAATCGAGTTTTTAAAATGTTAATATTTTTGACAGTTTATTACAGTTCATCTACAAAATGACTGGACCAATTCCAATATAGCCAGATAGCTAGAAGTTAATTACTTTATTTTTAGGTAGGTATGCTTGTCGCGGACATATTTCAACCAGCTCCCTTGGCCCCTTCACTCAAGTGGCTAGACGGAACACAGTGGGGTTTTGGTCGGTAAGAATCCGACATAATCCACGGCTCTATGCAAGATTTCCCCACTATAAAAAAAAAGGTACTTATGCTCGCAGAAAACCATCGCGCGTTGAACTTAAAGTAATTCTTTTGCAGTTTATGTACGTGATCCCTGTATGCTATAGGCCATGTGTTACATATATACTGTGAGAGAAGCCAGGATGGATTGCTAGCATAGATAACGTTTTTCCATATATTTTTAAGGTAATTGCATATGCAAAATTATAATAAAAGTACCTTGATCATCGCCAGATTATGTTCAGGATAGTACTGATCGGTTCTATAATCTGGATGCCGTCTTATGTCAGTGACAGCCAGGATCCGGCCGCCAAAGTCGCGGAAAACGGATCCCATACGCACGGATACTTCTTCTTTCGATACACTGGATTAATTAATTAATATTTTATTGAATGGCAGAGAGTAAGAAAAATACAGATAAAGAATCAAAATAACTTGGTTTCTTATGAAAAACATGTTTCATATGCTACTAATAATATCTTGTATAAAATAAGATTGTATGTGAGAATGTATGGATGTTTGTTTCTCTTTTATACAAAAACCTTTGCTGGGATCTGTATCAAATGGGGCTTCATTTGAGCTGGATGCCACGCGAGTGAAGCCGCAGAGTTAGGTCTGGTTCGTTCCATAGGAGGATCCCTGCTATCGTGCTTTGTTTGGCCGCCGAGAAGGTTTTAGTGGGTAGATATCCCACATGCTCTACTTTTCCCCCAAAGGTAGAGTATCTTTTGAAGATTTCCCCTTCGTTAAAAAAAAAGAAAGGAAAAGATATCCATTAACTTACTAATCGAAACATTGCGCTGCGGTGAGCACCCATTGCTTGCCGACTATAGCACCCCCGCACCAATGTTTACCGTGTAACCTGCAATGTAAAGTGTAATGCGATATAATCGAATTCATATTTTTTAAACTTCTGAAATACGACTTTAAATCATTTTATTATTTATTTTATGTGAGACTCGCAACGCATTCAAATACGTAACTAAATGAATTGGTTCGGTACTTTTGCAGTTTTGATATAAGTAGAAACTGCTGTATAATTTCGAAACTGACGAACTTTAAAAAAACAGCCATTTGTTGTAAAAAGTAATGTTTTTTAGTATATTAAATTATCATAACCTAAAAAACTGCCGTACTTTGATGGGTCAACTATCCAGCTAGGTTATAAAAACACAATACCTTTGAAAAATGTATATATTTACAGTAAATTTTACAAATAACAAAATTTATGTACACACAAACAACCAAAAATTGGTTAAAACTATCAATATCTTATATAATAAGAGAACTACTTAAAACAACAGAACGCGTTGTAGCATTTCCTCATTGTCACAACGCGTCGTGTGCTTTTTCATTGCAGCCACAACACGAGTTTCGCGTTGTGGCTCTTCTATTATGACCTCAACGAGCTGTGAGCTATTCATTCGCTCAATAAACGTTTACGGCCTCTTAGCGAGACATATCTACGAGTAATTGTATCTTTGTTATGCTTTGACAACGTAATATCGTTAGTAATTATATACCGACCTACAATCTTATAAATGTGAGATCTAAACAACTTAAACAATAAATGCACTGGAAGATTTCGATATTGAAAGAAATCCGTAGACATAAAACTAAGAAAGTTTATTATGTCCTAACGGGTACCTAACTGAGCTGGTGGTTCGCCTGTTGTTAACCGATTACCACCACCCATGAACAATTTCAGAAACAGTCCTCTTCGAATGTGTTGCTTTTACGGGGTAAGGGATAAGGACAGTATTGATGGCAGGAAATAAGGAATGGATTAGGAACGGGAAGGGTATCGTGCAACACACAATGATAATAAGGAAACAGTAACAATTTCACATTGTTTTCTGTAGAGGTACCTTCCCTGGAGCCCATTTCATGCCGAAGCGTGCTGGACTCCCACATTCGAAACTTACAACTAATAAAGTTATACAAGTAACAAACATAATTACACAAATTCGATTAATATTTGATAACCACATTTCTAGTTTCGACCGCCTCCTTGGTACAGTGGTTAACGCGTGAGCTTAGAACCGAGGGGTCCTGGGTTCGATTCCTGGTGGGGACGCACAAAAAAAAAGTCTCGGCCTGGCAGGACACAGAAGGCTGATCACCTACTTGTCCATAAAGAAAATCGATCAGTGAAACAGATGTAAATCATCTGCCCCATACCCCACTAGGGGACACGGGACTTCACACACACATTTCCAGTGTTACTAGTTGATTCACAAGTCACTGCGGATTTGTTGCGAGAAGAAAAAATATACTTTTGATAAAAGACGCTTCTTCATGTTTTCCTCACAGTATTTACTTATTTATTTGTTGATCTAAATTTAAGATTTTTTACTTTATTTTAATGATCTTTCCTTTTCTTTCTCCTTTTGTTCATGTGTGGTTCTGTTTTTGTTTATCATCAACAAATGTTTTATTATTATCAATTGCTCATAAACAGTTCTCTTCATATCTCTCACCGTTCCACCAAGTTCTAAAATCGTTCCACACACTTTTTTCTTCTAAATTGCTGTTCATCATTTCACACAATCTACACGCGTTTAAGTGATCTGCCCCTCTGTAGATATAATGGTTACGCCATCGGAAAAACTCGTAGTATCGAGTTTTGTTGGCCATTATATCGAAAATGGTTTCTGCTAGTTTTACTGGACCTAGTTCTATAGCATCTAGGTAACTGCCTTCCGGTAGAAATCTGAAATATGATACATAATAAAATCATTAGTATGAAATGAAATAATTTTTTTCCACTTTCCATTTGTACAATATGTTGTTGCGTACCATAATTAAAACAGTGCTTACGCTACAGAGGTATAAAAAACAAGAATTACTTATAAAATTAAAGTATTGGATATTATAATAATCACAAAAGATTACGGAACTTGTTATTAAACATTTATCTTTTTCTATCCTACATTCTTTTAAGGTTATTTTACTTCACTACCCTTCGAGTTTGTTTATATCAATGACAAAAAAGGCTAACAGACATCTTCCAGTTAAGTAATCTTTTTTTTTTTTTGTCATAGCGGGCAGCTGAGCTGGTGGTTCGCCTGATGGTAAGCGATCACCACCGCCCATAAACATTCGCAAAGGTAGTACCTCTGTGAATGCGTTGCCCGCTTTTATGGGGTAAGGGAAAAGGAAAGGATTAACGACTGGAAAGAAGGAATGGACTAGGACGGGTGAGGAAAAGGAAACGGGCCTCCGGCTCCCCCACTCACCGTACGAAACACAGTGGCATGCCACTATTTCACGCCGGTTTTCTGTGGGGGTGTGGTACTTCCCCGGTGCGAGCTGGCCCAATTCGTACCGAAGCGTGCTCGACTCCCACAATAAATAATAATCTGGTGAAGTATCGAATGAATCCACAAATCACTCTAAATATAAGGTAATTTTTGAATGCAAAAATTCCATTAAATAACAATAGATAATTTTTGCTAGTCTAGGAAGTAGAAAAGATGGGCAGACCGGGGTTCACCCTGCATAGTTTCCCGGGCGATTTCCTGATTAAAAATTATACATAATTTTTCGGCTATCAAACTATATCTTTACAAATTTCATCTAAATCGGCTCAGTGGTTGACCCGTGCAGAAGAGATTGACAGATATACAGACAGATTACCCTGACATTTATAATATTAGTAGAGATATTCAAACGGAATAAAGTAGCGGAATTATGCACTTACCGTGAATAATCTGCACCTCCATACACTATAGGAACAGCGTAGTTATTTAACGCCGTCAGCAACTTCTCAGTCACGTAATCCTCAGCAAAGGAATTCTCGAAGGACAAGTAGAAATGATAATCGTCCTCAATCATCTTGAAGCACGAGTTGGATTCACTTAACGGACAACTAAGCGTACCACATCTACCATATATATCCACTGTCCAGCCAAATTTATTAAGCTCTTTGCTAAATTCTTCAACATATTCTTCTCTACGGCGTTTCGTAGAACAATGCGACACGAACCACGCAACCGCTTTTCTCTTCTTACTCAACTTAAGCTTTAATTCTTCATCCACAGGCTCCATCTCTTCAATCCATTTCATATCTATCGCTGGACCTACTAGATTTTCGTTTACATCGTAAATGCTAATATAACCCCACTGGAAATCGGAGTCCAATTTATATGTCCACGTCCAATTGAAGTAACCATCCAGATAATCGTTACAAGCTGGAAAGAAGTCAGGCGATTCCATTGCTCCAAAGATGTACTTCTGTGTGGGAGACCGGTCTTTTGGCAGCTGAAAAGTCCACATGTTCACGTCTCTTCCATTAAATGCTACGGCATCGAAGTCCCTTTGATCTAGAAAATAATTCTTGTCGTCTGTTACGAAGCAGTTTCGATATTTACATTTGTATTTGACGAAAACCGAATTGCCTTCTTCCATGTAATCGAAAGGCGCGCTAAAACGCCTCGTCCATTGTAAAATGTACTTTAACTCCCTGTGGTTTAGGTAGGATATGTCCTTTCTGTTAGCCCGAATGTCGTACAATCGATTGTGGTAAGTGTAAAACAAAATTGTAGCGTATATAATGAGGATTAGAATGAATATTCGAGTAAAATGACGCAGTGGGTATAGCAGAATCGACATGGTGGCCACTAGCGTCCTACTAATACTAACATTATCGATACTGATAAGATATGAAAGGTTTTTTTATCTTCGTACAGACTGTGAAACCGGTTTATTAATATAGATTGTGGTTATATCATTTGCCATAGTAAACTTATTAGAAATTAATTAAATTTAGATAGAAGTTGCTCTCTCCGTGAAACTGACTAAGGTCTTGGGCACGGAAAGTATGTTCAAAAACTTTCAGATATATCAATACAGAAGAATAAATTTTAACAGTATTAAATTTCAGAATAAATTTTTTCACTTTCTATTCCTATATTATCGGATTACGAAATAACATAGTAAATTAATAAAGTTGTTGTTGTATTCTCTCTACTGTACTTTTAAATTACCTGATCGATACAGTGTAGGGGTAATCTTCTAGACATACGAGTCCCATTTCGGTGGTGAGACGTTTTCGTCTCACGTGGGTCAGATCTTCCTCCATTTTAGGGGGGAATTCACATTCCATTTCCGTCCTGGATGTTGTAGAAGCTGAACCAGTGGAATAAGTTTTATTAATTTTAGTATTTTATTGTTTTAATTAAGGAAAATTAGTCTTGAAATAAACAATATTAAGTGCCTGTTCTTTTGTTGTTTTTTTTTTTCGTTATTTTAATATACTAAGTATATAACAGGTGATACAAAAATGCTTCTATAAGAAATCTGATTGAATAAATAAATGCTGGAGTTTGAGTTTTAGAAGTAAAACTATTTGTTAATATTGATTAAATATTATCAGATTTTATAGGCTATGTTGTATTGGATTATGTTAATTTAAAACAGCACTTCGAAATACACCGCCGTATTTACGTTTAAGTCAATGTAATACGGCGGGGTTTAAGTCGATGGGAATTCGACGTAACCCACGGCTCCTTCCCCGGGGGCCATGGGCATATTGTGCAAAATAAAACAAAGTTTTTATCTACTTTTGTGACTTTTGTAGTTGTTTGTAATTTTTTCACACAAAATCCACTGGACCGATTTCAAAAATTATCACACCATTAAAAAGCTGCAACTTCGCTGAGTGACATAGGCTATATATGTATCAATGGCGAAGCTGGAGCGTACAGCGAGATTTCTATAAATCTAATCTGTTCTTTTAAATTCCAAAACAAAAAATCACACCGTATAATATTACAACATGCAAAGATGACGCTGTTGGTACTTCTTAGTACTTACCACACTGCGCAAATTTTAATAAAGAAACACCCAGAAAAAATGCTTTCCATACAGACATTTTCTTACATTTTGAAGTTTGGTTTCCACTACGGTTTGGTTTTACACTCAACATTGCATAAGCCCTATTTATTGATAAGGTATGTTTGGAGTTTAGAACTATTGTTAGGGAGTAATTGTATACGTAAAAGCGTTTTATTGACATTACTACTGCTCGCTGAGCTGGTTACCAATAGCCAGTGTAAAAAGTCATTTCTTCGCCCTGCACGAGTTTCTAATACGTAGCGTATTACTTACTCTGTGATTTCTTTATTGGGTTCTTGCTTCTTAGACATTGTATACCTTGGAAACTAGTGCTAGGAGCGTAGCTGAAACTTACTACAAAACTACCGCTCATTTGAAACACTGCTTATACCTACATTTATCTCTTCTTCATCTCTATACCTAAATTCATACAAATTTATTTTTGTGTGAAAGAGTTACAAATACCTATCCCTCCATTTTTACAAACCACTTATAAATTGTATGTGACTGTAGGAATCGATTAATCAAATAAGTATTTTCAACTTACACCCGCGTAAATCCGTATCCCGTAAGAATATCGGCATAAAAAGTTGCCTATATGTTATTCCAATTGTCCAGCTATCTATGTACCAAATTTCATTGCAATTGGTTCAGTAGTTTTTGCGTAAAAGAGCAATAAACACACACAAATCCTTACAAACATTCGCATTTATAATATTAGTAGGATAGTGGGATGATGATGATGAAAGCATGGCTGATGCATGCATTACAGTCATTGGTACTACTGGTATTTAACTTCCATCATGATGAAGCGGATTTCATGAAGTATTAATAAATCTTGCTATTATTTAACGCCTTATCTAATTATGATAACAGCCTCTGTATAACTCAATATTAGCATAATCATCTCGAATGGTAGATAATTATTACATAAATATTTTATGTAATTGAGTAATCAGATACACGTTTACTCATCAAATAAGATATTTAGCTCACATTTCGTGTATAACCTTTCATTGAACCTGTTTCCAGTTTATCAAGCAAATTGTAATTTCTAGAGACTGCAAGAATTATTACGTTTTATAAGTCTAGTATGTATATTTATTCGTCTATGCGTGAGTTTGTCACTGAACTCCTCTTAAAGGGCTGGACCGGATTGAACGTAATTTCGTGTTCTTCAGGTGGATTGAATGGTATAAACTCACAATTCGAATGCGGGCGATGCCATGGGTTAAGCTATTATATCTTATATCTTTAAACGAGCAATTCTTGTATATATATATATATATATACATATATATGTAATTGGAATCTCGGAATCGGCTCCAACGATTTTCATGAAATTTAGTACATAGGGGGTTTCGGGGGCGATAAATCGATCTAGCTAGGAATCTTTTTTAGAAAATAGAAAATGTCATATTCGTGTTTTGCCGACTTAATCTTAATTTTTTACCAAATAGGAGGCGTTTGAGTAGACCCAATTTATTATGACTCTTCCTGACATCTAAACTAACAAATTCTCTCTTTGCTAGTTAAATTATTAGTTACTTAGATATACCTTTACACTAAACTCGTTTCCTATTATTTTCCGACATTGCATTGTCGTTTTTGCATTCAAAAGATTCAAACTTAAGGAGACATTCAGGCAACTGTAAAGTTCTTCAAATTTGCTCAATAAAATACGAATCATATTCAAAATATTAATCTTTATTAAAAATAGGTATCATAAATAGTAATATATATCTAGTTATATTAATAATAGAAGCTGAAATTGGCACTGGCTGTTTGTTTTAACGTTGTACTTAGATACGTAACAAAGATAAAATGTTTGTTCAAATAACAACAAATAAATGTTGTGAAAAAATGCGGCAAGATTTTCTTTTCTTTGTTCTCAAGAGTTCTCTTCGGTGGTTCATCATTACAGAACTCATTATCATCTTCATCACAAGGCATAGCTTCAAGTAAAAAAGCTTCAGCAATTTTAACCGAGTACAATAATATATAAGGAATAATCTCAAGCAATAGGCAGTAATATCAATTCTTTTTAGACACTACCGATTATATTAAGAGTATGTTTATCTTCAATATTGGTACATTTAAAATACAATCTCCCAATAATTGTCTTAAAATTACTTCTTTCTGCCATTCGCCAATTCGTCTCTAATCATTTCATCAGTCTTTCCCCTCGTCTCCGGAATCAAAATGGTAATTAAAACACCGAGAAAATTAAGAAAACCGAAGATAATGAATGTGTTGTGTATTCCAAAAGTGTCGGTGAGCGGTGCGTATGCGAAGAGTTGGGTGGCGACGGTTAACCAACCATAGGTTACTATGCAGCCCATGACTTTCGCTCGGGCCTGAAATAAAGATTATATTTTACGTCAACCTGATAGTTTATGATAGGTAAATATGAATTGATCTCTATATAAATATGAATTGATAACTCTATAGTTTCAATGGGAGTCGAGTATGCTTAGGCACGATTTGGGCCCGCACCGAGGAAGTACACACAGAAAACCGGCGTGAAACAGTTGAATGCTAATGCGTTTCGTACTTTATTCCTCACACTTACACGGTGATTCCTTCTTTCCAGTTGTCAATTCTTTCATTATCCCTTTCTCCTTAAAATCGGGCAGCGCATTTGCAGAGGCATTATGCGAATGTTCATGGGCGTTGGTGATCGCTTACCATCAGGCGAACCACCAGCTCAGTTGTCCGCTATGACATAAAAAAATCTCTGACCAAGCAGCAGTCTTCTTATGACAAGAACGAATTATTGTGTGTGTGTGTGTAGACACTATGGTGACTGGTAAGATATATGGTTACTCATAAAGAATCTGCCTTTTTGAACTTTATGACACGGAGTTTAAGGTGCAGTTTTCAATGAAATGCGTGCACTTACCTGAAAATTAAACATTTCCGTAGTTATTATATACGGTAAGGGCCTAACTCCCCCAGCGTAGAAGGCCACTGCAATGATCATACATGTAATTGGCAGCCAGGCCGGGATTGTATATCCGTAGGACTGTATCAGCATAGCCACACCCAACCCGGCGAGAGCCAGCGCTGATATGAGGTATGATCCCATTAGAAGAGGCTGGAAAGAGGATTAATTGTCCTTTTTATGGATAACTAGCTGCGCCCCGCGGTTTCACCCACGTAAATCCGTAACCCGTAGGAATATCGAGATAAAAAGTTGCCCATATGTTATTCCAGTTTTCCAGCTGTCTACGTACCAAATTTCATTGCAATCGGTTCAGTAGTATTTGCATGAAAGAGCAACAAACACACGCAAATCCTTCCAAACTTTCGCATTTATGATATTAGTAGGATTAGTAGGATATAATCAACACATGATAGATTACATCGTTAGCACACCAAGTTTTGTAAATTTCACTTAAAATTTGTTGATTATGGCGTGTAAGGATGTGAATAATGTACAAATTAATGTATAAACTTTTATTTATGCGATGCATAACAGTTTTTATTTTATTAAATCAAAACCGATCGCATTTCATAGATACAACATTGTAATCATTTCTCTCATTTCTCTTCTCTATTCTCATTCTTTATATTTTGTAAATAACAGTATTTCTCATTCAATAATTTACATAAGTTCTTGCTTACCTTTCGATCAAACCTCTCAGCGATGGCAGTAAATGCAAACGAAGCAACAATCATGATTATCGGAAAACTCAATGTTTGCAGCTCCGGACTGATTTCGAAATTACTTCCCGTTGACTCCAATATGGCCGACGCATATGTTATTATCGCAAAGGCACCGTTCCACGCATGTATTGTGAAGACAGAGAGCATTAATAATAGTCCACGACGCCATGCCTTATCTTGAACTAAGAACAAAATATTTATTAAAAGATGGCCGGTTATTTAGTCGTCTTTACGTATATTTTTGAGTGTTCTCTCCATATTGCGAGATAGGAAGTATTATGTTATCTATGACCTTACGTTATATTGTTTTTCTATATCTACACGTGCAGTCTATGGGCCAGACATGCTCGACAGTCTTACAACTCTCTTCGTGTCCAGTACAACAATGCGTTCCGGGTCTTAATGGGGCTGCTTCGTTATTGCAGCGCATCAGGAATGTTTGCAGAAGCTCGTAGAGACTGCTTTTATGCTACAATGTGAAAAAGATGCACATCCCTGGTGCGCCGTGTGCGGGCCAGCCCCAATGAGATCATGCGCTGTATAGCGAGCCGGCTTGACTGCTGGTATGTCAACCACTGCTGCAAACTATCTGCTTCCATTATAGCATTGTAGTAGTGGCTGGCATACCTAGCAGTCACAATTTATTTTATATAAGACATAATATACTAACATACTTGTTAAGAATTAATTGTTACTAACAAAATGGGTCTGAGTTAATCGAAATTAAATAAAAATAAAAAAATAAATAAATATATTACAACGAACACTCTACCCTGGCTTCGCCCATGGTACGTATATAGCCTTTGTGTAGCCTATATTACTCAGAGATCGAGTACCCATCCAACGGTGAAAGAATTTTGAAATCTTTCCACTAGTTCCTGAGATTAACGCGTTCAAACAAACTCTTCATCTATATGACATTAGTATAAATGCAGACTTATACAATGAAATCAGGCGAGAGTCGCTAGAATAAGAAGGTCTATTTAACCAACTTAATTAACATGGAAGTTTTGTGTATGGATAAACTCATACCTCAGCGTCGTGTGCAACATGACCTTATTGATGACATGGTTCCTTTTAAATATATTATGAACCCAATGGTTACCTTTAGATACCTATCAAATAAAATTGCTTTATATAATAGAAATAATTTATTCGGGTAACTACTTCGTTATTTCGTTACTACTGCCACAGATAACATAATACTGCTTCTTCATTATTCCTGCATGTCGTCCCGTTTTGTCCCCTTTACTTTGTCTCGATAATAATCCTACTACTATTATAAAGGCGAAAGTTTGTAAGTATGGATGTATGGATGTTTGTTACTCTTTCACGCAAAAACTACTGAACCGATTGCAATGAAATTTGGTACGTAGACAGCTGGACAACTGGAATAACATATAGGCAACTTTTTATCCTGATATTCCTACGGGATACGGACTTACGCGGGTGAAACCGCGGGGCGTAGCTAGTCTATTATCTATACTAATATTATAAAGAGGAAAACTTTGTTTGTTTGGTTGTAATGAATAGGCTCAAAAACTACTGGACCGATTTTAAAAATTCTTTCACCATTCGAAAGCTACATTATCCACGAGTAATATAGGCTATATTTTTTTTGGAAAAAAATAGGGTTCCGTAAAATATTTTCGGTTAACTGAAAAAAATCAACCAATGAAGTTACTTATTTTGCGTACGCTGCCTAAACTACAAAAGATAGAACCATAAAATGTTGGAATTAATTGTAGATCTTATAAATATCTACAAAAAAGTCCGCGACACACTATACCTATCTATGTCGAGTGAGGCACAACAACCAAATTTTTATTTAAAAATCTTGAATTTTTTTGGACTACATTTCAACGCGTTTATTTTACTCATGCTATTAATCTTTATCAAAATAAATTATTTCATCAATAAGTACAGTTTATGTTGATAATATTTGGTCTTTGAATGATTAAAATTGGACGTTTCGTTTTAAAGTTGAGGTGAAATTAAAATATTACGTTTTCCGCTGCACGGCCCGTTGCGAAATGGGCGTCGATAAACTGCTTTCGCGTGAAAGAGCATCTTACAAACATCCATATGTTCATCCATACCTAAAAACTTTCACGTTTATAATCTTAGCAGGATCTGGCTGTACACGTACCACGGGCGAAGCCGGGGCGGACCGCTAGTAATTTATATTTTACTCACATATTGCTTTCAAGTCAACCTTGGGCAGATTGCTAAACGTCTCTTCTTGATTTTGCATGTACTCTATTTCAGTTTTAACTTCTTTATCGTCTGTTTTCCGACCTCTGAGAAAGGCAATAGCCCTGTAGGCTTCCTGAAAATAATAATCGTTATTCCGAGAGAAATTATTGATAAGGACATTTATTCAGATTTTAATTTTTTTTTTTAGTTTTGTAGTATTCACATGCTTTATAAATGGGAGTTTTTTTTTAAAGAGAAGAAAAAAAAAATCACGAGGTGGGATTCGAACCCTCGTTATTTCGCTGAATCGTGGCAACTCGGCCTATGTGCGGTATGTGTATCTATTTTTTTTTTTGCATCTCTTATATATACTTACATCTATTTTTCCACGTTTAACTAAAAAGGCAGGAGATTCAGGGGCCTTCAATATTAACACTCCCATAGCTAAAGGAAACGCTAAGTATATCCACAGCACTGTGAAGTAATCGAAGTATGCGCCAATCAAGTACATTGCCAGGAAACCTAGGTTCTGCATCAGGACCGATAGGGACCCTAGGATGCCTATAAGATTATCCTGACTCATTTCGCGAATGTAGACTGGCGTGACAGCGAAAATACCAGAAGCAGATATTCCAGCCGCCACTCTTGCTATCGCAAGAGCTGTTAAATTTGGTATCATGATTCGGATAACGATCGATAGCTGGAAACAATTTCATATCCATTATTTATTTGTGTGAATGAAGACTAAAGTTGTTACAATGGGACGCTGTGACAGTTTTGAATATTCTATTTTTTAGGCTATACGCGATATTGATAAATGCTTTGTTACTAGCCACTAAAGCATTAAAAGTACACTAGGTTGCAGTGCCTATATTTTTCCTCATAGGAGGTCTGACCAACAGTGGACATGTATGTGGACTGATGATGACGATAATTTTTTAAATATTATTTGCAAATGGCCACAAATATCCGATAAATATTAGATACTATAGACAAGACATCGCGCACATAATAATTATCAAATTTAATCGACAAATTAAGTGATGTCAGCGCTGGTCTACCTTCTCCCCTTCTACCATTCTCCATTTGAAATTTTATAATTGTTTTATAGAATAAATTTGAGTATCACTTCTCTATGTTTCAGGTATGTGGTACAATAACAATATAGGTAAGCTTCTTCTCTTCATACTCACAATGGTTGGAATGGTAATGGAGAAGACTATCCATTTTCTACCAAATCTATCTGCTAATAAGGAATGTATTGGCACGAAAAGAGCTGAAGAGAAGCAGCTGATGCTAGCCAATAATGATATTTCCTGGTTTGATACTGGGGCTCCTAGAGGTGAGTCTATAGCTTGTAGTTTCTTCGTTGTGGGAGATATCCATGCTGCTTCCAGGCCGTAGATCATGAAGCCCATACTAGCTGAAGATTGAAATTTAATATTTCACATAATATTTTAGTCCGAAAACTTAATATTTTTTTATTTTTACTAGTTGGTCACCCCGGCTTCGCTCCTAATATTTATAATTTTCAAACAATAATTTTTGAAATCGGCCGAGCAGTTATTGCGTGAAAACATTACAGACATAACTAATCTATCCTCTCTATAACTGTATATATATTTTAGAAATATAGATATATCTATAATTAAGAATTTATTTGTAACTGTTCATGATTTATTATCGCAAATTTAACAACTGCCCATAAATAAAATAGCTCAATATTGCAATATTTAAATATTAACAGTTCAAAAACTTAAATTATAATTGTCCGAGCGCCTTAATTTTTAATAAATATTTAATAAATCGTCTCGTCTCGGTATAACAGGATTTATAATATAGTATTACTAAAATAAATGCAGTACATAATATTAATTTATCTTGAAATTCATTGATTTTTTTTGTAGATTAAAAAAAATTTTGTCGTCCTCCGGTTCAATTTAAATTCCTTTTACGAATGAGAAATACTTAAAGAACAGAAATTCCTTTTACGATTTATTAAGTATCTACCTATTTCAAATTTGGAATCTATCTATAGGATTAAATCTAATGAGTTTCATTTATTCTTTTGTCAAAGTCATGGTGGGTTCATCTAACCCTACTATTTATTATTAAAACTTATCAAGACTTTAGGATATAATCACAAATTAAAAAAACAAATTCCATTAAATACCTATTAAAACAAATATCCATTGCCAATACGTATGACCAGTAGTATTCTGTTGCACCACCATTTTTAATAGAACACTTATTTATTTTACATTTTACTTCAATTGACAGCGAAACACTGAATAGACTGTATAAATAACTACATTTCTTAAAGCTACCTTATCAGATGGTTGTTTCATTGTATTAAATGTTTATTCTCAAATACATTTAATTATCTGTTTATATAAGTTTTAATTGTTTGTTGTCTGTTTAGATATGGCAATCTATCACAAGATCAGATGTTATTTTAATGCTTATTGTATAAAGAATAGTAATTTAGTTTACGCGAATTTAGCACAATAATGATTCAGTTGGCAGCCTGTGGTATTAGGAGCTATTAATGGGATATTTCTTGTCTTGGAGATATAACTATGTTTTTTCTAAGATGTGTTATTTAAAATATTTTTTTTCATGTCATCATAGGCATTACAGCTAGTGGGTCGCCTGATGGCGCTATACCACCGCCCATGAACATTTGAAGAGGCGTAAGGTCGTTCGCAGATCTTACGCCCCTGCAAATGGATTGTCGACATTTAATGGCCTCTCCACATCAAGAAAGGATTGACGAGAGAGATAAAGGGAAGGAAAGGGAAGGGTAAAGTATAGGATACGGGCTTCCGGACACTCCATTTACTACGTTTAAGTAGTTGATTTTTTTATGATTTTGACAAACGCTGGCGGCGAATGTTCCATGCAGTTTTTATTCTAGTCGGAAAGTGCTATTATTTAATATACAGAAAACATTAATTCCGCCAGCGTAGTCTAAGGAAAAACCGGAATAAATCACGTTCGCGCAGGTTTTTTGGGATAAAACCCACGTCGACAATCTTTCTCAGGTCTCAAAATATCTTAGTAAAAAATTATATCAGATTGCTTTAGGCGTGAAGAGATACTTTAACTCTATCTATTTTCACAATATTAGAGACACAGATATGATCCTATACTATACTAATAATATTAGTAAGGATTATATTGAATGTAGTTTTTTCTATACCTATAGAGTTCTATATGGTAGGTACTAATAAAAATACAATAGTAATATGAAAACAATTTTTATTTATTTATGAAAAAATACAAAATCTTATCCGTCCTCCTCTCGTCCACCAATATCTGATAGCTTCTAAAATTATATATTAATGTGACTTTTTAACGATCGCGACGGATACAACGTTGCCAGGTCTACGATCCTAGAGAGTATTTAGTAATCCTACTAATATTATAACTGCGAAAGTTTGTAAGGATGTGTGTGTGTGTTTGTTGCTCTTTCCCGCAAAAACTACTGAACCGATTGCAGTGAAATTTGGTATGTAGATGGCTGGACAACTGGAATAACACATAGGTAACTTTTTATCCCGATATTCTTACGGGATTCAGACTTACGCGGGTGAAACCGTGGGGCGCAGCTAGTATTATAATAATAATCCATCATCCATCTCTATCTACCGTGTAAAAATAATTGATTTCACATGCAAAATTTCCAAGCATAATTTCCCGAGTTATAAGAGAGTACCAGTCACCCTATATAAAATAACTAATATAAAATCCTTTAAGTTTCTAGCAGAATTGAATCAAGCCAGAACCGTGTATTCTCCTGCGAAACTCTAGTGAATAATGTAGGACTGGGATGAACGAGACACGTGTCAGAAATCCATCCAGAAGTAACACCCCACAGCGTATCATCAGATATTATTGGAGCTCCGACGTCAGGCTGTAATAGAAGTAATTAGGGCTTTGAAATGTATAATGGTCAAATATGAGATGCGATTTAAATTGTGCACGTCTTTTTGTTGTTTATGGGTTTTTTTCGTTATTAGTATATGCAGAACTATAAATTCCATGGAGCATAACACCATTGGCAGGACACTGACAATCCTACTAATATTATAAATGCGAAAGCTTGTAAAGATGTGTGTGTGTTTGTTGCTCTTTCACGCAAAACTAATGAACCGATTGCAATGAAATTAAATGGTACGTAAAATGTAAAATGTACGTAAAATGGTACGTAGACAGCTGGACAACTGGAATAACATATAGGCAACTTTTTATCCCGATATTCCTACGGGATACGGACTTACGCGGGTGAAACCGCGGGGCGCAGCTAGTATTTGATAAATTCAATTCCCGCCTATTAACTGATTTTTTATTTATTCCTTTAATATTTTTAATGAGTTATAAAAGTATTGTTTATTAAAAAGTAGAGTTGGTTTATTGTTTTAACGCGCTATAATCAGGAACTACTAAGTATATCGATTTCAAATATTCTTTCACCGTTATTTACATACCTACCTCTGAGTACCTACTAAGTTATATAATAATTTATGGGCCACCGCCAAAACATAAAATGTACAGCATTTTTCTAATATCAACATTATAAATAAACAAATTTTTCACGTTTCTTCACGTCTCGTCTTTCACGCTAAAACGGCTTATGGATTCAAGATTAAATTCGACTCAAATAACATATGATTTTTAGTATTGTTAATTTAAATTATGTCCACATTTGAACATTATATGCAGCATTCATGCTGTAGACAAAGATAATAGATGACAGACGTTTTCGTGTTATCATTTTTTATTAATAGTCATAACTATTTAAAATTGAACTTCAATCTCATATCATGTCGTTAAACAAATCCTACTAATCCTACTCATATCCTACTAATAATATAAATGCGAAAGTGTGTAGGGATGTGTGTGTGTTTGTTGCTCTTTCACGCAAAGACTACTGAACCGATTACAATGAAATATTGTACGTAGACAGTTGGAATAACATAAAGTCAACTTTCTATCCCGATATTCCTAAGGGATACGTACTTACGCGGGTGAACCGCGGGGCATCAGACACAACATTAATTAAACTAGTTCTTACAATACATGGGCTGTGGTGTGTCACAATTGGTTCCAAACATGAAGTAGAATGTTCCAGACTTTTATTCGACGCTGAAAGCATTCTGTAGCATTTCTTCCACGGGATCAGCTTTTGTGTGGACACTCGCATGCTGTTGTGTTTTAATCTTTCTTTCGCCGATGCTGGTAGCACTTGGCCGTTGACCTGTTGTTTGAGAAAGGTATGAATCTGTAGGAGTTAGCTGTGCTGTGGTATAAAGGTGGAGATTATGTTTTAAATTAAAAGCATCATATACAGATAGCCCCGGGAAATCCTAATGTTAAAATATTGATAACTGGAAAGAAGGAAGACTGAGGAGGGTGAGGAAAAGGAAACGGACCTACGGCTCCCCCACTCACCGTGCTGGTCTGTATGAAATTTGATATACGCGGGTTGCTACTATCATACCATAAAATTAGGCATTTCAATTTACTTACAATCAGCCTTGGCCAGTACGTCGTGTAGAACTTTCCAGAAACATTTTCCACCGCTGACGATATAGCTATTGGTTTCATGTGCTCATTGAACGTCACGGGCTGAGCTAGTCTCAGTAATGCAATGTCGTATTGAGGTTCCTTATACACGTATAAGGGATGAACTTCAACAGCTTTTAGAGCTACTAAGATTCCACTTTTCTTGCAATTCACTGAGCCAAGGCGCGCTCGAAATAGTTTGATGGATTCGCGGACGCTGCAACAAATAATGATATATTTTTTTTTTTTTTATGTCATGGTCGTCAATGGAGCTGGTGGGTCGCCTGATGGAAAGCGCTACCACCGCCCATGACCATTTGAAGAGGCGTAAGGTCTATTGCGGACCTTTCGCCTCTACAAATGGATTGCCGACTTTAATTGGGAAGGGATTAGGAAAGGATTGATGAGAGGAAAAAAGAAAAGGACTGGAAAGGGTAAGGAAAAGGATATGGGCCTCCGGCTCCCCCACTCACCGTACGAAACACAATAGCAAGCTATTATTTCACGCCGGTTTTCTGTGGGGGTGTGGTACTTCCCCGGTGCGAGCTGGCCCAATTCGTGCCGAAGCGTGCTCGACTCCCACAATAGATATTAATACATAATAATATTTATTACATACCAATTTAAATAGGACCATTCAAAGGCACAATTTGTAAACCAGACTTTTTAATAAAAAAAAATAAAAACATCAAAATCGGTTAAAGGGAAGTGTGGTGTCCCTTATTGGGGTATACATCTGTTTATAGACATACATTTTTTTGTGAGCCCCCACCGGGAATCGAACCCAGGACCTCTCGCCTTTAAGCTCACGCGTTAACCACTGTACAAAGGAGGAATCAAAATCGGTAACCCTGTCGACCTGAGATAAAAAACACATAAATCACAGTCGAATAGAGAATCTCCCTATCTGTTGTAGTCGGTTGAAAGATATTTAGGTAATTAAGATTGATAAGCAGGCCTTCTCATTTTTAATAGTCAGCTTGTGCTTTGTATATTATATGCGATGATTTCATGAATTGCAGTTTCCTTAGCTTTAAATTGATAAGTCTTTTTATGCTTTTCACAAAATGATTCTCATTTCCTATAGCAAATAAACTTATCACATGCGTTAATACCAAAACAATTATCTAGTTTTCAAATTTGTTGTGACTTGAATGTTGGCGTTACTTAAATCGTGACTCTAATATTTAACTACGTCTAAAACTACACGGAATTAATGTAACTCATAACAAAAAGGAGGAGACTTTAGCTGATAGGTGTGTCCAGAAAGATTGTGACATCATTTACTATTTCTCATTAGATATGCGGATCCACAGCTTAATAAAGGACTCCCATAACTTCTTGAGCAAGCTTTTCCTGGGTTATTTTATACACTTTCAGTCGTTTTACGCCCTCGTCCGTGGGTAAACGAAAATATGCCATTAGAAAACTTTCAAAACTTACTTGTAGAAATCTCCAGCAGCTGTCAGTATCCACTTGGAATCGACGAGGGCACCAGACGCGTAGTGCGACTGTTTCTTCTGAATTGAGACGGAGAACGGGTAACTGGAGTTCCTTATGATTTGGCTATTCATGACCTTTGGTTGATTGTTTATAACTGAAGAATGTAAAATAAATAATATAATTTTTTTTATGTTGAACATTTGACCGCCTCCTTGGTACAGTGGTTAACGCGTGATCGTAGAACCGAGGGGGTCCAGAGTTCGATTCCCGGTGGGGACGCACAAAAAATTTCCCTGTCTGGCAGGACACAGAAGGCTGAGTACATACATGTCTGTCATACTTGTCTCTTGTACTGTAATACTCTTGTAATATACTCTTAGATGCCCTGCTAGAAATCTGATTCATTACAGTTTTGTATAGACTAGGTTTCATTACTTTGTTTTGTACTGTTTGTTTACACAATTGTAAATATATTTTTAAGGCATTGCACATAAACATTTCGTACTCATAATGCTCTACAGACATTAAATCATTTTAAACATCTCATGAAAAACTCTAACACAATGAATTGTACAGAATGTGGAATGGTGGAAGATTTAGAAATTAAAAACTTTTTAACGGATTTTACACGCTATTTATTCATTATATTATTAACCCGACGTTTCGAACACTTTACAGCGAGCGTGGTCACGGGGAGACCGAGTTGTTTATTTCTAAATATATAATACTCGCGTAAAATCAAACACAAGAAAATACTATGGTGGAGGATGTTTATCATATTTTGATGGAGTGTGTCCGGAATGATGTAGAACGAACGAGAAAACTACCTTCTGATTATGCCAAGAAAGTAGGCTTTTGTAATAGCTGTCTAGAATTTCCGATGTCGGACGGTCCTAGGACGCTATATAGACTAGCCAAAATGTATATATAATAATTCATTGTGGACATACGGAGCAACATAATTAGTTCCTGACTAAGCTTCTTAAATAAAGATTAAAAAAGAAAAAAAAAATGCGCTACAGACGTGATTTATAGGGACTTACCATTATCCTTCTTAACACTAATTGTCTCCTTCCTTATGACTCTCTTCGGCTTTGCCCAAATACTACTATTGAACACTTCATTGCTCTCAGAGTCTACTGATGCGCTTGCATTGCTGTTTTCATTACTTTCATCGTCATAATTTTCAGCATTTATTTGAGATACAATAATTAAAATAACACAGCCGCCACCTAAGTAATTCATTTTAACCCAATCTAATACAAAATTACCAATATCACAAGCACATTACGTGTATAGAAAAGTTAAGAAGCGCGCTCTTTCGAGTCAAATCATTATAGATATATTAATTCAAAGGTGATATACAGGTGTTAAATAGAAATGAGATCAAAATAAGAGAATATCAATGTCGTCCAAATAAAAAAAACAGAGTATTGACTGCATTGTGTTTCTGGAAATAAAACAACTGAAGAAGCATTGTTCTAATTTGTTTTATGATAGATTCGGCACCTGGTGTTTGTTTTAAGTTTATAACGAGTATCACTTTGACATCTGGGGGTAACTAGTACTAATTCCAGTGTGGGGGTGATAATATTATATCACTTTATTACAAGAACAACATGGATTCACGCGTCCATCTAAGTATAGTGTTATACATAGAAGTTAGAAACGGGTATTTAAAATCTTTCCTAGTTGTACATATTATTTTATATACGTTATATACTCGTATATGAGTATATAACGTATATAAAATAATATACGAGTTCGAGGGAATAATGCCAACACTCGCCACGGGTTGGAGGGTTGGCGGGTTGGCGGTCTGGTAAATGAGATCATGCATAAGGCAGCTGCCCGTTTCCATGTAGGAAGTATCTCTTTCTACAACACCCACTGGTGATGATGATGATATTTTCAGTATCACAATAATAAAATGGAACCATAAAAAAATCATGTTCAAGCATTAAGAGACAAGACCAATTTAAACAAGGGCAGATCCAACTTAAGCGCCAAGGAGAGGGTCACATAGCCGAGGTAAATTCAGACAATCCGTATTTAAATTGTAAATGTGTCTGTATGTCTCTTGTTCGCACTGAAAATATTGCACCAATTTTTTATGATATTTGGTGCAGATGTAGTTAGAGACCCGAGAAAATACATAGGGTAGTTTTTGCAATAAAAAACTGGGTAATTATTAAATACAAAAACGTACTGGGTTTTTTTCATAGCATATGATTCTTAAAGTCATATAATTACTAGTGACGTCGAATACGGTCAACAGAAAAAATCTTTGAATAAACAAAAATATGCCTCAAAATTAAATGTTTGCTTATAGAATTATACATAAAAATGTAATTAAAAGAAAGCTGCACACAAATATTACATCATTTTAATGATAACTTTGTTAGTTAGCAATAGCGATTTATACAAATAATTAATTATTCATTGTTTTAGAATATTTCAACTATCGCTGAAGACTATCGTGCATTTAATTTATGTAATTTAGATAATTGAGATCCAAGTATATGGTTCACAGATTAAATTCTGCTTTCGAGCTTATACAGATAATTAAATTTATAAAGTATATTCATAATAAAATCACTCTCTTCTGGATGAAGGTTATTGAACGAAGTTCTTTTGTATCTAAGTCACCTGAGTCCTGGTGCTTTGTTGAACTACTAACCTTATTTTCTTGAATACTTTGATCATCATCATTATCGTTATCATGTTCTCACTTTAGGGACATAGGCCTCCTATGAGGATATTGGTTTCCTACACGATGCTTTCTTTCACCGTTTTGAGCACTGTTGATGTAAACACAGGCACAGATAAATTGTAAAATCAATTTATTTCCTACACGCTTGGCTCGTCTCGAGTCCCCGTCTGATAAATTTTAAGGCCTAAGTCGTTACAACTGAGCCACTGCTGCTTTTAAGAACTTATTCCACCAAAATTATTCCACAATTCCACCTGAAGATAAATGTATACTAGTTGAAGGTAGATGCAAATTGCATTTCTATCAGCATAAGAAATCGATATTAAAATGAAGTAATTAAATTTTATTTCGCACATTATTAAAGTCATGTTTTCTCCCTTTGCAATCCTAGTAATTATCATGGTAATTATTTGTAATTTTTCACATCTAGCAATGTTTATACTTTTGTCAAATATTATAAATGACAAGACAGTGACAAGGGACAAATGTTTATTGATAAGCGGCTTACAACGCTTTCCAAAAGTGGAAATAATATAATTTCTTATGTTTAATAAATCAAGCACTCACTCAATTTGAATAATCTGCAAAAATGGGTCTATTATCTGACCCTGAGTATGGTTCTATGAGGTTCATAAGAGTATTGAAAAGAATTCATTACCCACTATGTTTTCTTTTCTACATCGGTGCAATTGTGTGGTTCTTTTTATTAGCAAACCGTGAATTTAACAACGAAACGTATTTTTCGGAAAACGCCTTGCTTCCCGGCTTGGTCACTAACGAGTTTTCTGGCGAGCAAGCGGCTAAACAATTTTACAATGAACTCTTGATGGAACTTGAGGTATTAAAACAATTTATACATAGTGATTTGAATTGCAACGTTGTGGAAGGAATTATGCCTTAGATATAGAATATATCTTAACGCTGTCTAAGATATATATAAGATACATAAATTAAGTGGGTAAAATTGGCAGTCAGTAATCACTCACAGAAAATATACTGAAATCTTTAAGTAGATATTATACAATAGATGTTGCATATCAACTTATAACCCTTAATATGTGACATTTCAGGATAAATATGATGATACAGATGAGATGCCGGTGCCGTGGTTAGTGGGTAAAATGTCACAGCTGCATTTGGAGGTGTATACACACAACTTTACTCTCAACTACCCTTTGGGACAAGGCCAGGTAATGTTAATTTACTGATTCTATAGAAATTCAAATATTTAATTCTATTAATTATTTGTAATATAATATCCTAACAAAAATTTAAATATGAAAGTTTGGGAGTATATAGATATATGTTAGTTGCATGACTCATGAGGACTCATTCACAGAGATATTGTCTCTATGCATGCGTTGCATCATTTTAATCGGTATGGGAAAAGTAAAGGACCACAGAAAAGAAGGAATGGACTGGGAAGTGTGAGAAAAAAGTTTACATACATTGTCTAATGTTACAGGTATTCAAAGGCACAAATGTGTATGGTATATTACGAGCGCCGCGCACTTCATCACTAGAGGCGTTGGTGCTAACAGCTCCGTACAGACCATTGTCTTCACACCAGAAGGGAACGGCTGCTGGGATCGCTTTGATGTTGGCGTTTGCTCAGTTTGCTAGACGTTAGTATTTTGTTTGGGGTACAAACTTCTTGAAATAATCTCCTCACTTAGCATGTGAGAGGTCTGTAATGGTTTTATGTGTAATAAGATAAAATATGTTAATAGCTCAGTAGTCAAGTAGGGTCTTAACTTATTTTTCTTACAATAACTCTTAACTGGACTCTGGATCATAATTTATATTATACTTACAAAATCATCTGCTCAAGAAAAGTATTATAGATGTTTTTAAAGAGGACAATGTTAGAAATTGTATTGTATATTGTTTCCTAACTTACAAAGTTTACATATAAAGAATGTTATTTTAGAATGCTATACAATTTAGTTAACATATTGCTTCATTGACTTGTCTTTTCTATTTCATTTCCCATTCAACTTAGGATGGTTTTTAAGTCATCTTCAAATAAAATTACAGCAAAAAAGTACTGGGCCAAAGACATAATATTCCTTGTGACGGAACACGAGCAATTGGGCATGCAGGCTTGGCTTGAAGCATACCACGGCTTACAGAGCGACTCTGGAACATTCTACACGAATCTGGGCAGTTTCTACGACCCTAGCGCATCCATGTTCAGTAATAAAAAGTCGAAATTCCGTAAGGGTTTCGAATGGTGGACCGATCACAGCAAGTGCTTGGACCCTGGGAGCCTGAAGGGCCGCTCTGGGTCTATACAGGCGGCCATCAATTTAGAGTTTCATACGCCGAAAATTAGTGAGTTATTACTTTTATAAACCAGCTTGCTTGCCATAGACAGTTTTTGTAAAAAATGGAAATTTTAATAGTTATTGTCGCAATAAAAATGGAGTCAAATTGATCAAACCATAGTCATTTAAATGCCTTTATTTCAGTTAAGTGGTCTAACTAACATAACTGTCTTTTTTCAACTTTCTTTTGCGTTTAAACTGGCTTCTCCCGATGGCTCTGCTGGACTAGTATAAGGATATTTCTATTTATAATCTCTACATATATGAAAAGAGCTGTTTCATCCCCTGCACTAAGATATTAGATTCTAAAATCGTCTGAAATGAACATGTTCAAAAGTCTGTTTCTTATAGAATATGTGGAAGTGAAAGTGGAAGGTCTCAATGGTCAGCTACCCAATCTGGATTTGGTGAATTTGGTCCACAAATTGTGCGTCAAGTCTGGGATTCATCACTCGTATAAGAACAGGTAATTCATCACCATATCCTCTCTTTATCCCATAGGTATTTTTAAAGTGGACAGACTATTTGTAAATTCGCAAGGTCATTTGGTTAAATGTTCATTGTTACTTTTAAACCTTAGGAAAATAAAATTGCCCTCTCATAGAACTAGAAGACGTTGTACTCCCACACGGTGACAGAGTCCGCTACCTTTTTGACGACAATTGATAGGGAACCATCATATCAAAGCCAAAAGAGAAGAAATAAACCTTCGCTACCGAAGTTTGTGCTGGATACTAGGCCGGAACAGTCGTCACTGACGCGACAATAAACTGTTTTTATATAAAAACATTATTGAACCTATATGTACATAGGGCATCCAATTATAGAGTAGTGCCATACTACGAACACTTAGCAATGCCCCTTGAACTGATACTAAAATTCATAGTCATACCAATATATTAGGTAAATGTGTTGTGTTGTGAATCGTACGCGACCAGACTGGAGAAACACCGAAATAAACTTGCTAGCCAATTGACAAAAAGGACGTATCAAAAGCGTCTTAAAAGAAAAGACGTAATTTAAATGTGTAATTGAAGAGTAGATGTCCTGATGTGTCGATGATGTGATGATGTTTTTTTGCACTATCCCAGAACTTCGTACATTTCCCATCCAACCAGGTTGCCTGGCAGAGATTGCTGTTAAGCAATAAGGCCTTGTACAAACGATCCCTTTTTTTTCTTGTTCCTGTTTATTGTATTCTTGCTGTTTTTGTGCAAGTTTGTGCAATAAAGCATTATAAATAAATAAACAAATATAAATGTCCTCATTGGAGGGCTCGCTCTACATGTCCTACTTTGCCAACACATGCGTTTATAGCGAATATCGCTTTCAAAAAAAATTATGTTATGTTCATATATTATGTTCCCACTGCTGGGACACAGGCCTCCTATGAGGGTGCAGGCCACCACGCTGGCCAAGTGCGGGTTGGCAGATGTCACATGTCGTCGAACTTTTTTGATTCTTGGACATGCCGGCGCAAATAAATTGAAAAATCGATTTATTTTCTGCACGCTCGCCCAGTCTCGAACCCGGACTTTTCGATTTTGACCACTGAGCCACCACTGCTTTTTATATAGATAGTATAGATAGTCGTAATGCTAGCATTTATTTAACTTTCAGCTACGCCTGGCTGCGAAATCGTAACATGGACGCGTGGGTGGACGGCATCTGGACGATGCTCGGTATGATGTCCGCCCAAATTGCTGGCGTAAGTCTATTCTTTTATATCTAACTAGCTGCGCCCCGCGGTTTTTCATTGCAGTCGGTTCAGTAGGTTTTGCGTGAAAGAGCAGCAAATACACACATTCTTACAAATTTTCGCATTTATAATATTAAGTAAGATATCAAATACTAGCTGCGCCCCGCGGTTTCACCCGCGTAAGTCCGTATCCCTAAGGAATATCGGGATAAAAAGTTGCTTATATGTCATTCCTGTTGTCCAGCTGTCTACGTACCAAATTTCATTGCAAACGGTTCAATAGTTTTTGCGTGAAACAGCAACAAACACACACATCCTTACACATTTTCGCATTTATAATATAGGATAGGATAGGATAGGATATCAAATGTTTTATTTAAAGACCTCTTAATAAGGTAAAAGTGTAAACCGAAAAGAGAATATCTTTTAAGTAGGAGAACGTACAGACCATCTGAATTAATGAAATTAAATTATGATATTTTTCCGTTCTTTAAAAATTTCGATGTTTCGAAGTTATATGATGAAAAAATTAATGCAATTGGCGTTAAACCGTTTTAATTCTTGTGACAAAAAATCCTATACATACCTATTATAAATATTATGTTAAAATTTATAATAAAAGCAATTTTAATATATTTTCCAACGGCTCAAATACCAGCATTCATAACAATTGTATATAAGGACAAGAAGTGACTTCAGCAACTCCTTTTTGACATTTTACACGGACATTTCATCATGTTTTCCTCTATCCCTTCCTTTTATCTTTCTATCTTTCGATCCATCTTATCCATTTCCTCCATTAATTTCCATACAATTTTGACATATCTTCTCTTTCTCTATTCATTCTCTCTCTCTCTCTCTCTCTCTCTGTTTATCTATACCTCCATCTCTCTCAGGTGCCAAACGGCAACCACGGCCTCTTCCACCGTTTCGGCATAGAAGCGGTGACCCTAGAGGGTCGCGACACCGACGACCCCTCGGGAACGCCCCCGAGAGCGGCCCACCTGACCCCCGCCAATTTCTACCGCCTCGGGAACGCGTTGGAGAGCATATTCCGTTCCCTGAACAATTTGCTGGAGCGATTCCATCAGAGCTACTTCTTCTATTTGCTGGCAGCGACGGACAGGTTCATATCCATCGGTGAGTTCAGTATCCGGCTTAAATTCAAACTCAAACTCAAACTCAGACGTTTATTCATTCAATTCGACTCCTTCTAGAAGCACATTTTATTCGTCATAACGAAGTTCTAACATTTACCATCAGTTCGGAAAGCAGTTTCTATAGAGAAGAGCCGGCAGAAACTCTGAAACATCTTTTAATATGACAATATTACATTTTAATTCTACGTATGTAATATGTATACATAATAATGGTTCCAAAGAACTGTCCTGTGGTTCTTAACCGACAACACTATGGGGACTTTATGGTTTAACACAGATTAATTTGTTTTTTTTTTCTGTAGGGCAACTTGCAAAATAGTCATGCATACAGATAACTAACATGTGAGATAACATGGCTTATGGATAGAAATAATAAAACCATATTAAAGAATTAAACAATTTAACATGGTCTACGGTCACTGGTTGAAACATAGCTAGTACTGAAGCTGAAAGTATAATTTACTATTTTCAATCGAATTAAATGAAAGCTTCTCAATTTTACTGTATTTCTTGTGTTTGTCAACTCAGAACTTTCCACTGGGTGAACTGATTTTGATGATTCTGTTTTTATTTGGAAGCCTTTCCCTTGTGATTTCATTTAAGTTATTTCTAGTTATATCAATTTGAAAGCAGGTTTAGTGATTTATTTTATTTATTTTAGGTCAATATATGCCATCTTTGTGTCTTCTTTGCGGCGCTTTGTTGATCCGAGCGTTGTCGCTGTGGGTGACAATACAAAAAGAAGAAAGTGTCGAGAAAAAGAAAGAGAAAGATACAGATTCAAGCGCAAAAGATACAGAAGTAAAGGATAGCGACGCGAAAGAGAAACCCGAAGGTTTGAGGA
Organism: Zerene cesonia; assembly: GCF_012273895.1. Taxonomy (NCBI): domain Eukaryota; kingdom Metazoa; phylum Arthropoda; class Insecta; order Lepidoptera; family Pieridae; genus Zerene; species Zerene cesonia. The sequence goes on from NC_052127.1 coordinate 677,426, forward strand.
GGCGCGAGAAGTTTACAGAGCAGGAAAAAGAGACGGAAAAGTTAAAAGATAGTGAAGAAAAGAAAGATAGATTGGAGGAAGTGAGCGTCGTCAGTATTGGCGCGAATTATTTTTTGGTGCATCTGATTGGCTACGGAGTTATGAATTCGCCAATTATTTTTAGTTATATTGGTGAGTTAAATATTATATTTTTTTAAGAATAAAATGAATCTCTAAAGGAATCGAAGTCGCATCAAATATTTTCTCGTTTTTTTTTAAATTTGTTAGACAGTTGAAATTTTTGAAGATTCTGCATTTCTGTTGGAATTATAATAACCAATAATAGAGAATCCTGGTTAAGTAACCATTGGCACGATCATAAATTGGATGTGTGACTTTTTGTTTTGCAGTAGCTAAGTAGCGCGAGTCTGGCGCACATTGGACACATTTTTTTTAACAAATATGTCAGTTCCAGTTATATCACATTCAAACAAATAAAAATAAAATGCATTTTTGTTCATCCCTAGGTGCGAAATACTTCGATAAGCCGTCCGAAGTGTCGGTGTACTACGGTTTGTTATGTATGTCCGTGTTGATAGCGGTAACCGCGCCGTTCTTGCTGAAACTCTTTCGGACGAGGCCAATTAATAGAGATGAATTGACTATTGTAAGTATGAGTTTAGTATTTAAAAGACTACATATTCTTTATTGTATTTTTTTTAAGTTTTGACCTTTTTGATTTATGCTATTGAAAGTATGATTTAATGAGACCGAAAAACAAATAATACTGTCTGTACTGTCGAATATTTTTTTTTATCTTTTTGTTAACCCTTTTTTTAATACATTTTGACGTACTGATGAAAAATATACATTTTCACCAAAAAACGAAAATTAATTGCAGAAAAAAAAACATTTTTCAATTTTCCCTTATATCCCCCCCCCCCACAGATAAACATCCTGCTGCTGATAGAGATGTCCACCGTGTGTCTGTGCGTCGGCATGCACAACATATCGCTCGGTCTGTGCCTCTCGGTGCTGTACACCCCCCTGGGGCTGCTGGTGGCCGTGGGAGGGGAGGGAAAGTGGAGGTTAGTATTGAAACGATAATGAGTTTTGTAGTTTTTTATTGAGTTTATTGTTATTGTACACGGATAATAATAATACCTAATTAGTAGTCTGCAGTAAGAAAAACTCGTAATTGCAGGGAATTTGTGGTAGTACAGTTAGAAAAAAAATTATTAAACTATTCCAAACTAAAGTTTATATTTGAAGATAATGTTATTAAAATAATACTGTGGCGCAAACGCGAGTGTACTTATTATTCTGTGATACCCTACTGTCTAAGTGGCGACGGCGCCACGCAAATTTGTAGGCACTTATCGCTGTAGGTACGTACGAGTATGGTGGAGAGGCCTGGTGCCGTGGGGAAATTCGAATTCCACCTCATGAAGAAAAAAAAATGAAAAACATATATCCTTTTTTTCAGTAAATTTATCTCAACATTGAAACGGCTCGTGTGCCTCCTGCTGCAGCCTCTAGTGGCGCTGACAATAGCTATGATGGTGTATTCCCGGGTTCTGTTCCCTGAGGAGGCAGTTTTGGGCGCTTTGGGGAGGGGGAGGGATGCCGCCATGCAGGGTGTGATGTTCGCTATTGTTGACTCTTTGGTGAGTATGCGTACTCAAACTCTAACTCAATTTTTTTGGGAGGTTTAAGGGTAGTTATGATGGCAAGGATTGTTCCTTTAACTACTTTTTTATATATTGATATTATTATATAGAAATTAATAAGAGTAAAATGCTGATTCAAAGCTTTTCGATTTTTTATATCACTACAAAACATGTACATTTTTTATTACGGAGGCCTATTTCCTTCTCCTCTCCCTTCCCAGTTCATTCCTTCTATCCAGTCATCAATCCTTTCCTTATCCTTTATCCTTTAAAAGCGGGCAGCGCATTCTCAGAGGCCTGAGCCTCTGCGAATGATCATGGGCGGTGGTGATCGTTTACCATCAGGCGAACCACCAGCTCAGTTGCCCGCTATGACATAAACAAAACACTATACGAAACTAAAGTATATGGAGTCAGTTTTAATACTAACTACAATTATATTGGAAAAATATTTCTTGAATCGTCTTAACTCGGACGATCGAAGTGTTAAATATAAAATTGTTATGTTTTTTTGCTTTTCAACAGACAACAAAAACTCTTTTTTTCGAAAGGTTCTCTATTCGATTGTTTTTATTGTGTATGTTGTATCAGCACATTTGACTGGGTGTACCAATTTTGACGATTTTTTTTATATAAAGCTGGTGCATTCCATGTGGTCCCATTTAAATATGTAGATCTGACAATTAGAAGGTAGTTTAGTTTTTCGTTTAAAACGATTATTTATTTACTAATAATGATTTTATTTGTATTTTTTTTCAGATTTACGGGAATTGGTTGTTCAACGTCGTGACAGCAGTATTGTTGCCAACATGGATTATTTCTTGGCAAATTTTATGCACTTCAGTCAGTGTTTGATTATTTAATTGTAATAATGAGAATTAGAAATAAATAATTTATTTTATTGTTGCGTTTTATTTAACACCCTGTATAAGTGTTTGTAATAATAGCAGTGGTGGCTCAGTGGTGAGAATCTCGGACTTCAAAATTGATAAGTCGGGGTTCGAGACCGGGCGAGCGTGCAGGAAATAAATTGATTTTTCAATTTATCTGCACATGTAGATAGCATTACCACTGCTTAAAACGGTGAAGGAAAACATCGTGAGGAAACCGGCATGTCCGAGAATCGAAAGTTCGATGACATGTGACATCTGCCAACCCGGACTTGGCCAGCGTGGTGGATTATGGCCTGAACCCTCATAGGAGGCCTGTGTCCCAGCAGTGGGAACATATAAGGGCTGATGATGATGATGATAAGTGTTTGAAGTTTTTTTTCAGGTTTTTATTGAAAAAATAGAAGAAAATTTGCGATAAATCTTAGTAAAATTACGTTTATTAGCTTCACCTGTATGGTTGTATGAAACCGACTCCTTTTAGATTTTTACGTTAAACGAAGAGATATAACTTTGTACACTTATCAAGGATCGGTGATAATATAATAATTTCATGAGTTTATCTTATCCTGATTAGAATTGCCAGGATTCAATAATCCTTACGTATACTCTGTATAAAAGCAAGTGAGACATTTCATTTCGTTGATTCTATAATTAAAGCGTGGTTTTAGTTCTTTTTTTTAACTGTATTTAGTATTTTACTTAATAACTATACAATAATAATAATAGAAATTGCTGAATACAGAACAATTTACATAAATATTTAACAATTATATGTATATACGAAATAAAAAATGTTGCAAATGTAAAAAATAGGACTCTTTATAGAACATAAGGTGAATTTACTTTTGTCATAAATTATTTTAAGCTTTTTTTTTACATTTTTATTATATTTAAACCTACTTTTATACTAATAATATAAAGCTGAAGAGTTGGTTTGTTTGTTTGAACGTGGTAGGTCATCAAAGGCACGTGATCCCTATTCTATACGCAATATGTACTATGACGAAGCCGGGGCGACCTGCTAGTAAAATATATTATTCCTATGTAACGTCAGTAATGGAAGCAAATCAAATAAAGTCTTAACTAAGTAAAATATCGTGTTGATTATTGCGTTGTTTTGTAAATATCAAAAATTATCCGCCATTGTATAATTATCTTACTATTATTAATACATTGTTTATTCATGTGATATAAATTTCCTTTGTTATAACATGGATTAAATTGGAGAAATGTAAATAAAACGATATGACCTACGTACTACGGCTGTTGAGAATATAGATATATTTTTATTAAATACGCTTTTTAACATTTAAACACACGTAAATAAATGTTTTCTACGAAAGAAAAAAAACAAAAATGATTACTGACGTGTCTGGGGGGAGGTACCACTCCAAATCACGTCAATTAATAATTGAAAACCTACGGAGTAATCAAGTAATAATACAAAAAAAAAACTCGAATTGAAAACCTCCTTCGCCTTGGGAACGTTGGTTAAAAATAAAAATTAAACAATTTCTCTTTGCATGAAATATTCTATGAAATAAACTCAATTGAGCCCCGTATCTCCGTGAAGGCTATACGCAAACTCCACCTATTTCGAGGAAAACTAATAAAAAAATAACATGCCTTTAGCGAAAAACTCAAATAAACAGGTCCGACGTTTTAAAGCAGTACTAATTCCTGTGTGACAAAATGACAGCGATATATATGTCGTATAGCGCTATCACTCTTACTCTGGAATTAGTACTCCTCTAAGATATCGCGGTAGCCCCCTGCTGCTTTCACATGTTAAGACTGTTAAAGACCAACACCCTGTATAATATATTTGACTCTTATATCTGTAAGTATGAAAATAGCTCTATAGATACCTAGTAACCATGTGCTGATTCGTATCGCGGTATCTCGTGTAGTGCGTGGTGTTAATATTATGTGTGGGAAGAGTGTTAAAAATGGGCACACACAAGTCCAATGGATGGTTGCCATTTTAGGTAAAGAGGGATGGAATAAATGGGCGTGTTTGCGTTCATCCACTTATGTTTTGTTGAAGTAACATCATCTTAATTGTCAGCCTTTATCCAGCAGGATAAAGTCCTCTCTTTAGGCACGCCAATGAGTCCGGTTATTGGCTCTTTGTTTTCAATCATAGGTACACTTTATACTAGTAGTTTTCATGATGATTGTCCCTTTAACTACACGAGAAGCCTAGGGCTTCAGTAATTTTTTTTCAGTAGCGACGATTTTGGGTTCTTGTTTTAGTTTCTTGCCATGACAGGTTTTATTTAGATCAGCAACCACAATGTATCCATAACCAGCTTTTTAACTATGCCTACAAATACGTGGTTGAGAATTCAAGAGCCTTAGCACATGTGACCTGATTCTTTTATTTCAGCAGCTTCTGAGATTCGCACGTTCATGCAAACAAACTTTTCAGAATTATTTAATTATTATAGATAAAACAACATTACGTGAACTCTCAACTATCATTGTCAATTTTACTGATATATAAAATACCTTATGTAGGTAAAAAAAACAACTGGAACCATGAACATAAAAAAATATATTCCAGCAAACATAGCATTATTCATATATGGGTTCGAGAACAGCTGGATATCTCCCATGAGTAAAATCCTGCAGTCGGACCAGTCCCCAGCTGGCGAACCACTCTCCGACTACGCTATATCCTGGATTGCCAGCGTCATGTGCTTCGCAGCTGTGTTTGGGACATCTGCATATGCGTATATGGCAGACAGGTTTGGGCGGAAGATTGCTGTTATGGCCCTGCTGTATCCTCAAGCGGTAAGCTTTTTAAATCGAGTAGAACCTAGGTTGTATGTATTTAAATGTTTAAAGTGCTACTGAAAATCAGCGCTGCGCATTACGCGTAGCACATGCTGAGTAGTTACCCTTTTTATCACCACACCGTTTAGTCATAAGTGCACTTTTTAATTTTAATTTTAATTTAACTGTGTGTAAATGTGGTGGTGTTAAATAAACATTATTTCTTTCTTTCTTTTTCTTTCTAAAGTTTGGAATTAATAAATTAATGCTACCAATGACATGCTTCCTATAATAAATAGTTGTTTAATTAAATATTATTTCAATTATTGAGTTCCTATCTATGTTTGAATACTTAATGCAATTACATTTCTACGGAGGATTCTCTCTTATTAGTTTGGTTTCACATCATTTGCGAATAACAGTTAATTGTCATAAAAAATAACCATATTATATATTAGGTATCGTGACTTATAGAAATATGCAATATTTCCATAAATCTTTCATCAATTCAATGAATAAAAATAAATTATACCTTACTATACTCATTATACTTATTTGTAAAAGTCACTAGTTAACTGCTTTGTTAAAAATGTATCAGTTCAGAGAGCCTACTAGAGTATTAATGTATAGGTTACAAGGTAATCCATGGAATGAGCTGCTCAAAAACAATAAGACGGTTCTCTAGCACTATTTTATCTGTTTCAGATTTCATGGGCTTTAAAACTTTATCCAACGATTATAACATTAACATTATCGCGAATATTCGGTGGGTTGGCTGCAGGGGGCTGTTTTAATATTGTGCCAATGTATGTGAAGGAAATCAGTCAAGATAGCATTAGAGGGACCTTGGGCTCTTTATTGATTTTATCTCAGAATTTGGGTACGTTAACTTTGACAGAATTGGGTATGAATATGAAACACTATTCATAGTTTGAACACACTTCTCTTGAGAAATTATTGTATTGTCACCGATCCTTGATAAGTATACAAAGTTTGAATTAAATCTGTCCGTTTAAAGTGAATCAAAAGCAAGCCTAAGGCCTTACATGCATATATACAGGTGAAACTATGTAATTTTATTAGGATGGCAACAGCTTTAAAATAAAATAAAACCATCAAAATTGGTTCACACAGTCGAAATTTCTGCGGTCACAAACACACAAAAAAACACATTCAAAATGAGAACCTCTTTTATTGAAGTCGGTTGAAAATGTCTTGATATACCCTGATGGAAATGTTAAACAGCTGTTTGAAATAATATTTCTCTTGCAACGTATATGGGTAAAAAATTATTGGATTCTTTAAGATTCAAATTAATGGAGAAATTCTGTTTTAAGGTGTCCTTTTTATGTATATAATCGGAGCCTATTTAGACTACTACACGGTGCAGTGGTCTATAATCGGTATTCCAATTGTTACCGCCATTCTTATGCTGAAAGCGCCAGAAGCACCTGCGTACTTGGTCAAAGTTGGGAAAATGGACGTAAGTGTTACAAAACAAACTATTTTGTTTGATTTTTTACATCTATAGCAAATAATATATGAAAAATTTTTCAAAATATAAAAAAATGGATCATGAGGATTCGCCGATTCGTGGCGACGTCGGACCTCGGCCACTCGTTACTGCAATTATTTACTTAGTTATTAAATAAAAAGTTCAAGCATTATACCAATTCATTTCTCATTCGAACTGCGAAAGGAGGAATTTTCTTCCACTGTGATGTTCCCGGATTATTAATGCAGTTCATCAAATTTAAAGTGTATAGCTTCAAAGTTCTAGTCAGACGTATATCCCTTGTTGGTTAAAGGCGGGAAAGCGGTCATAAGTCTCCCTATTTAGTATAAAAAAACTTGGCTACTTGAAACTTTGCTGCTTGGCTACTTGGCTACTTGAAACTTAAAGGTTTCTTTGAGTTTAGTTTAATTGGAATTAGTCATGTTGTTAGATTGCGATAAAAACATTCGTAAATATACATACCTACTACCTACAAATTTTTATATTATGCACACCTACATCATTTAACATAATCTAAATTGCATTACACAAAACCACCGACCACTAGCTGAAATTTCCTGCACAATTTGTTTAAATAGTATATTAAGTAAAACGTATTTCCAAAAACTACTGCACAGATTTCAAATGATATTTTTTAACCAGCATAACGCTATATTGCTCCAGAGTGTCATAGAATACATATATTTTTTTCCTTTCGTGTCAAACGGAGCGACGCCGAGGCGAGAGTATCAAATAATCTCTAATGTCCAGGAAGCACACGCAACAGTAGCTTTTCTCAGGGGCCTGGATGCTGATGACAAAAGAGTGTTGGAAGAGGTAGATCGGATGAAGAAAGAAGAGGACACCTTTCAGAGTTTACCAAAGGTGGAATTGAAGTCACTCTGTAAGTTATTCAATCACTTTTTTATTCAATTAGACTTCTAGAAGTACTTTAGAATCGACATAACATAGACTTACCATTTACCACCGGTTATTGGCACGCGTAAAGCAGTTTCTACAGGGAAAGCAATAAAGACATTGGTGTGGGAATCATTTTGGCATCATTATGCTTGTATCGTAAAAATTGTTTGATTTTCAACTCACTGTATTGCTATTTTAGTGCCAATATGTCTGTTTATCTGTGTTTAAATTGTGTACGTGCTCTTTTAAGTTGATGTTGTTTGATTCATGGCAAACTATACACTTTATAAATAAAACGTTATCGAATCTCTCTTTTTTTAAAGGAATAGGCTGCAAGCGTTTATCTGCATATATGTATCGTCTTCAGGCATTATAGATAGGTCACAACATTGTGTGTTACGTAGATGCAAAATGCCCCTAACCCCACAAGAGGACGCGGGAGTTCAGTTTTTAGGTCTTTGAAAGTAATAACACAGTGCACATTTGTCTCCGTCCTTTTTTTTTCCTCTCTATGTTAATTTTTCTTTGTGTAATCGTCTTAATTTGTAATTGTCATGTATTTAATGTGTTCTTTTAATAAACTTTTTATCTATCTATCTATCTATCTATCTAATACCAAAATGTAAATGGATGTCTCTAATAATATTAAAATTCAATGAGCAAATAAATAGCCATAGAAGTAAATAATGATGATTTTTATTTCAGTCACCGACGAGAGATGGCGTCGCAGTGTAATAATATTCCTCATAGCTGGTACAATACATGGTTGGAGTGGGGCATATGCCATAATGGTGTATGCTCTAACTCTGCTGACGTACGCTAGTTCAGACTTCGTTATAAGCCCTGAGGTCCAGTCATTTAGCTTTCCCATAGTGATGATCTGTGCTTGCTTGCTCCTTGCTGTCTTTATTGAAAGAGTGGGAAGGAAGGTTAGTAGTTTTAATGTTTCTGATTTATTTATTTATTTAAAGGTTTACCAGTAATTGTTACACAGATAAACAAGTATGCATTACATCAATCTTAATGCTAAGTGTACAATTTTTTGTAGGTAAAAACCACATCCATTTAAAAAATACATTATAATGTTATTTTTAAGTTTTGAAAATTAAAAGAAAAATAAAATTCAAAATACATTTAATCTAACTATCAATTTGTTGGACAAGCTGATATTTATAATTACAATTTGATAATTCTGTACATAATATTGTAGCAATGGTGTTTACTTTGTGAATCGGAATTAGGGATTTCTGTCTATCTGTTGGTATTTTCATAGCAATAACACCTTTATTGTTTAATGGTCCAAAAATAAGTATTTTCTTATTCTAATATTTGTCACCAGCGGCTGTTAGTAGCGGCATATGCAGCATCAGGCATATCTTTCGGCATATTAGCCACGTCACTATTGACTCGTGATAGTGGACTCGTGCCTGGCTGGCTCCCTCTGGTGGCTATGATAGTCAATGTGTTTGCTTACGCGGGGGGCGTGTCTTCGCTTACATATATTATATTGACTGAGGTGTTTAATTTTCAGGTGAGATATTGCTACTGCTTCAAGTGGTTTAAATTAGAATATAAATTTCAAAGTATAATAATAGTATAAATGTGGGAGTTGAGCACGCTTCGGCACGAATTAGGCCAGCTGGCACGGGGGTAGTACCACTCCCTCACAGAAGACTGGCGTAAATAGCAGTATGCTTCTATGTTTCGTACAGTGAGCGGTGGAGCCCGTTTATAATTATCTCATCTTCCATCGCCTTCCATCTTCTTGAACCTTTCCAGTCCATTTCGTTACTTATCCCTTACCGCTTAAAACGGGCAGCGCATTCGCAGAGGCAACATCTTTGCGAATGTTTCTGGGTGATGATCATCGCTCACCATTTGACGAACTACTTACTCAGTTGCCGGCTGACTAAACTGTTTTAATTGTTACTGGTCTTATGCCATTTTTAATTCTACCATACACGTCGCATCGCGTCCCTATGGTACGCCGAAACGGCGCGGGTTTGTAAACGCCTCATGATCTTTTTTTACTATTCTATAAAATTTTCAAATAGAATATTATTTATTCATATGATTTAAACTTTGACAATTATATTACCACACTAATTCAGAATAATAGAGTTTTGAGACATATTTTTATCACATAAACTTTAGTAAAACTCTAAATCCATCGAAGAGTTAAATAAACTGCGTATAACACTGATATCCATTCAGTAGTATGAGAGTTTATTTTTATTTATTTATTTATTTATTCACACCAAATAGAACTTACTACCATTACAGGATATTATCCTAATTCGACAGAGTTCTTTTATAAAAAAAAGGAAAACTAAAAAACTATTTCATACAAAAAATATATATATTTTTGCTTATCATAGCTTATTTATAACAATAGCAAAGATGATATAATAGTACCTTTGAAAAGTTTAGGTACTAATTTATCCTATTCCAAACTCATTATTTTAAAAAGTTTTAACACTAAATGTTACATATATTATATGATATGATAGTTTGTGTATTATTTATGTTTGTTTTTGATAAATTGTTTATAATATTATAATATTTATTTATAGATTCGAGCCAAGGTAATGGGAACGATAGTGACATACATATGGTTCTTAGAATCTTTACAGCTTTTAATCTACGCGCCGATATCCAAAATCTTCGGCTATTCCACATTGTTTTATATGTTCACGATTATTAATTTTATTGGTATGACATTTGTATTGATATACGTACCGGAAACCAAGGGGAGGAGTGAGGAAGAAGTGCAGAGGATTATAAGGGGAGGTCGTAAGAATGAATTATAGTTGATATTTATAAGTGCGTGTTTTTTATTTTTACCAAAGCGCTAATGGAAGGAAGACTCCCCTGCAGAGACAATTCAGTTTCTGTCATCACCCGATCCAGGGTTGTGTTTGGGGCGCTAAAGAGACTAAACACGGAAGATGACCAAGTGTAAATAAGACCCATCATCATCACGAGGTAGCTAACTGGAAACAAATTAGTTTTAGCACTACAATTGCTGTTGCTGTTGCTGTTGTGGGTGCGATGTGTTTTTAGGATATGTTATGTCCTATTAATGTTATAAACAAGCAAAAAAATCTTTTGTTCCCCAAATATGATGCATTGATGGTTCTAAATAAAAAGCGATATTCGTACGTATTATAAGAACTCCTGTAAACAGTGATATGGCTGAAATATCGCGGTTTATAAGAAATAGACAATCACAAGGAAAGAAAAATAATATTTGAAGCAATGCGATGCGATTGGCCCATTTTAACAAAACTAATTTGGGCAATTCGCAATAATTCGACTGTCCCTTTTGATTTCAACAATCTTAAAATTTATCAAAGCCAAACGTCTCAAATAAGATATATACGAAGAATCTTAAAATATTAACAGAACTTCCACTTGAAAAGGATTGATAAATTTGTTTATTTTATAATTTTACTAGCTGCGCCCCGCGGTTTCACCCGCGTAAGTTCGTATCCCAAAGAAATATCGGGATAAAATGTTATCTATATGTTATTCCAGTTGTGCAGCTGTCTACGTACCAAATTTCATTGCAATCGGTTCAGTAGTTTTTGCGTGAAAGAGCAACAAACACACACACATCCTTACAAACTTTCGCATTTATAATATTAGTAGGATAAGATAGTAGGATTATCCTGTACAAAACATAGCTTAGATTAACTTAGCTTAGCTTTAACTGTAAACAACTTCTACAATGTTTTGGTTTCCGTATGACTAAGCTGGTGAAATACCAATTAGTGTTTAGTGGTATTTTGTGCTAATAATCGTTAATATTGAAAACATATTCGATGCTTTTTTTAGTAAAACATACACATACTTGCGAGCGATTAATATACAATAATGATTTTTTAATATGGCTCTATTAAATTAAGTTTTATTTGTTCCATGTATATTGCATATATGTAGATATATATCAGTTCATTAGTATTAACACACACACATGCATGCACGCACGCACGTGTAATAATTATATCCATTTTTGTGCTCAGAAACTATTTTCCTGACAATTTATATTTAGCAAAGACGCTAAAAAACACATTGTCGCAGATATTTGGTGCATGAATAAAGTATCTTATCATCGACTTATATTGTTAATACATATTATATTAATCTATTATATTGATCCAAGTTTTATCCACTTCAGCAGATCGTGTCATCGTGAGAATCATAGATATTACCAAAATTAATGTATTATATTATTAATGGGTGTTAGTTTGTTCCCGCTAATCTCTGGAACTACTGTACGGTTTTTAATAGGACTTTCACTAGCAGATGACTGGTGTAATAAGGAATATCGTAGGCTTTTCTTTCCAATATTACCTCGGGAATATTGGGATTTAACGAACAAACGTTTGCATCTAGTTGTGCAATAAACTTCTATGACATTATATTTATTGTTAGGACAAAACATATAATCTTCATGGAGTAATAATAATATAATAGTAATATAAAGTCATATTAAAAACTGAGGTGGACGAAGCTGCGTGTGGGAAGCTATTTTATTATCTTAATATATAAAAATCCAGTGATATATATCACGATATATGTTCCCAATGAACTCTTCACCAATTCAACCGATTATGATTAAATTTGACATTTATTATGTAATTTGGTCCAACTTAAGATAAATGATAGTTTTTATTTTGATTAATTATCCCAATAATTTATAATCTTAATATTTTTAATTATTACTCAGCCACAGCAACGCGTGGCCGGGTATGCTAGTAAAATTTACCTGAGTAAATGCAAAGAGTTGCCGAGTATCATTATGCACCTAGAACATATTATAGAGTTATTGCGTGGAGCGCTAATGTCAAGAAAAGAGGGTCCATCGAGACGGCCGGATCTTAAATTGCCCAGAGGGGACTGGAGTCTGTCGTATAACTGGTTAGTAATACGTTACGCTCTGTTGGCAGGAAATGATAAAGCAAATAATTCGTATTAGCTGAGGTGTGCGCGTGTGAGTGTGTGTGGATAGAGCTAGTAGCAGACACAGGGAGATAGACAAACGTCGCGTCGATTGATTCCGGATGGAGGTTCTTTGTCTCGCAATGGAGAATATTATTAAAATTTTTCGATTAATTTATGCTGTTTTCCCACACTATACCAATGAAACATGCTGGGATTGTTAATTGTTTAACTATAAATATCAGATTTTAAAAGAAACAGTGCCGGATCTTAATGGCAAATGGGCAATGAAATATTTTAAGATATTTTTAACACTTTGTCAAATCACAATTATTGTTGTTTTAATGTAAAAAGAAAAATAAACAAAGGACAACAACAAGCTTCTTGTCAGCACCTTTCAGTAGAAACTGCTTTCAGAATAGCTACCATTTTTATGGTATGACGACTTTATAAAGTATTGAATGAATGAGTTTGAGTATGATGAAATTATGTTCAAGAAGTTTTAGCGCTATCTGCTAAGTCGTCGGATGCTGAAGATATTAATTTTTATTACTGTATCACATGGAGGATGATTAAATATGTGTTTTTATAATTTGCAAGTTATCTACAGCTATTGTAAATAGAATTAATCCGTGAGTATTTTATAATAATGTATAAATACTTGTTTGTTTCCACGTTTAGCACAACGATACTATCGGATAGTAGGGATTTGTATGTGGTTAAGTGAGGAGAGAATCAGTGAATCTGTGGTCTGTAATCGTCATATTTAGTAAAATGGGGTATAAGAATCAAATTATAGCCACGCTTATAGGTGAGTTTTGTCAAATTAGAGAAGTAAAGTCTTCGTAGTGCATAATTATGTTAATTATCTGTAGATAGCGTGAAGAAATGAAACTGTCAAATGTCTTAAATGTCATTAATTGACATGTTACATACATTATACACATGACTTATTAACATAATTTAACAAAGAGTATTAGTTATTTTAATTCGGTCGATCATATCACTAATGGAGCTGCTATAATCCTTAAATGTCATAAATATAATTCTTTAAAATTTAAATACATCTTACATGTTATTAAAACAAATTGATAACTAGCAAATCAATGCGCTCTATTACCAGAGACAAACAGAATATGGTCTATTATAAGTGCATAATAATTAGAGCCTAAAAATCCAGTGCTCGATTATAAAGGTGCAGAATTAGGTTAATTCATGATTAACATCTTCATTTAGAAACAATTTCGTATAAATATATTCTAAAAATAATTATTTTCAAAAGAGGTCATCGAAACACGGCTGAGAGATATCACTCTAGATTATAAAATGGTTTCAAATCACAGCAATATCAAAAATAATTACACAAATACAAAATACAATAAGAAACGTTGACATCGGCACTCTTTTCTAGTCAAACCTTCTTGGAAACCTATGTTAAGAATTATATAAACAATGTATGTCTTTTAAAAATACAAGTTCTAAAATTAAGATCGTTACGCTTTCTTTTTTATTACTTATATCTTTATTACGATGATTCAATTTTTAAAGATAAACACTGCTACTTATCTTAAGGTTATATTTAATTATACTAGATGTTGCTATTCGCTTGCTTTATACTCTAATATAAATATAATTGTTATATAATATGACTATAAACAGTCAAAACACATAGAGAGTCAAATCAATTTTTCCCTGTTAAACTCAATCAGAAGACCAATGCCTTTACTATTAAAAAAAAATATAGGTACTATTTCTTTTTGCTTGTTCTGTCTCTGCCTTCGTAGTCAATAGCGTTTTTAACCAAGGGCGTCGGTCAAAGCCACTTTTACCTACAAAATTAGTCAAGTGTTTTTAACTGAAGAATCGAAATCGTCAAATCTACTATAAAACTAAGAAGTACTTATCACAATAATATGCATAATTATTTGATTCATTGCAAACGCATTTTAGTATGTGGTAGTCGAGCACGCTTCGTCACGAATTGGGCCAGCTCGCACCGGGGAAGTACCACACCCCCACAGAAGACCGGCGTGAAATAGCATTCTGCTGTGTTTCGTTCGGTGAGTGGGGGAGCCGGAGGCCCATATCCTTTTCCTTACCCTTCCCAGTCCTTTCCTTTATTCCTATCGCCAATCCTTTCTTAATCCCTTCCCAAAAAGTAGGCAATCCATTTGTAGAGGCGTAAGGTCTGCAACGGACCTTACGCCTCTCCAAATGTTCATGGGCGGTGGTAGCGCTTACCATCAGGCGTCCCACCTGCTCCATTGCCGACTGTAACATAAAAAAAAAACGCGGCTAATAGCGGTCTAACACCCTTGCATCTGACACTAATGACATCTGACGGCATCTGACTGGAATTCTGACATCCGCCAGAGAAATTAGAATTTGAAAATTGAGAATTCTGACATTCTCAGACATACTCGTGCACACAAAATTTCATAACAATCGGTACAGCCGTTTCGGAGGAGTTCGGTAACTAACATTGTGACACGGGAATTTTATGAATAATAATTAATTTAAGAATATATAAGATTAGTAAAAATATATCATATACAGTCCATACGTTTTTAAAAGTACAGAAGCTATTGTAATATCTATGACTCTTTAAGTATAATCAACGAATATTTTTAGAAATTTTTAACGGATTTCCTTATGTAAAAGGAAACACAAGAAATTACTAACAAACATTTTATTTGTTCATGGAATCTGGCTGGTATAGCACGTACGTAGGTGCGTGTTGTTTTGTTGATTGCGTCAATGTGTCTGTCGTCTACGAAGACCGTATAAGACTTAACTCCTTGAGTCAAAAGAAGACATAAATATCTTTTATATATGCGATGGAAATATTTTTGTCTTAACCAAACATGTCATTAAAACTTAATCATGAGACTTGTTAGTTACTACCCGCAGTTTGACAAACGTAACATAATTACTAGCGCCATCTATAGGAACAATATCCATCCTCTATAGGTATAAAGAAGGCGGAAAATAATAATGGTAGAATTTATTTATATTATCAAAGTATGATACTAAAGTGTTAAACGACATGTAGCTCGGCTGGGCCAGGAAAATTCAAAATCAAACTTACAACATTTTAATTAATGTAAATTTTAACAAATCTGTAAATTTTTTTAATCTATCACGGAGCGAATCATCATCATATCAGCCCATATATGTTTCCACTACCGATACGCAGGCCTTCTATGAGTGTTTAGGCCATAATCCACCATGCTGACCAAGTGCGGGTTGGCAGATGTCACATGTCGTCGATTTTTAATTTTTTATTATTGGATATGCTGGTTGCCTCTCAGTGTTTTTCCTTCATCGTTTCAAACTGTTCATGTTATTCACACGCGCAGATAAATTAAAAAATCAATTTAACTCCTGCTCGCTCGCCTGGCCTCGAACTCCCGACGTATCAAATTAAAAGCGCGAGGTCTTCACCACTGAGCAGACACTGCTTTTAACAAAAAAATGTAATAGAAATAAAACATGATGAAGAACTATTGAGTGATGAGCAATTTCAATTTCCTCTTATACAATTAAAATCAACTGACTTAAAATTACTTTCCGTAAAGCTCATAATCTGTCCGATTACATTGGCATACATTTATAATGCCTCCGGATCCAATTATTTATTTGAATTTTTAGATACCTTTTAACAATTTCAATGCTATAAAACTAAAAAAAATAAATAAACCTGTTAACAATGTTTAGATTTTGATACAGTATCTTTTCCATACAGTAAGCTACCTCTGCATGACCACCGGGGTTCTCTACACATGGCCATCATCAGTGATCAAGATATTCCATTCAGAGAACACACCACTGAACCGGACTATGTCGGAGACCGAAATCTCTCTGTTGGGGAGCTTGACGTCCATCAGTGCTTTATTTACGATTCCCTTGTCTGGAGTGTTTCTGGATAAGCTGGGGAGGAAGTATACCTGTTTTGCAATGTCTTTGTTGCAAGTGGTAAGTGTTTGTGGAATCTTATGTGAGAATTAAAAAAAAAAAATGACAACTGGAATAACATATAGGCCACTTTTTATCCCGATGATCCTACGGGATACGTACTTCCGTGGGTGAAACCGCGGAGCGCACTTAGTTTATAATAAAAGTTTGCTTGTTTTAATTACACGACTTGGGTGGCGTCCTAATTATTATTATTGAAAACATAACTTACGCCATACGTCTTGAAATTGATTTAATATCCAGTGTTCGAACAACCCTTGATAGAAGAAATGCATCTTATTCGTTAGCAAATAAATTAAAAATCAACGGAGAGCCAATCTTAAAAGTGGAGAAAGTGCATTTCAAAGTAGGTTAAAGACCTCTATCACAATATTATTTACTTACGTATTGTCTATAGTTTAATAATAAAGAAGGGAATTATACTTACACCATAAATACATTTCTATTTCAGATAGGCTGGACAATAGTCATATGCTTCGACTACGTGGAATCGATCTTAGCTGCGATGTTCATAGCTGGTCTCAGCTCCTGCATTTACCTCGTAGCTCCCATGTATGCGGGAGAATTCTGCCAGGAGTCCATAAGAGGTATTTTTTTACCATGTCACTAAACCGGACTATAAACAATTGCCCTATCCTGATATTAATAACTATAAAACTATTTATTGCAGACGCATTTATTGTGTTATTATTCAAAACATAGAGGTCCCACATCTTGTGGTGTACTATTTTCAATAAAACTTTTAGTCTGGCATACATTGATTACGCGAAAAATACGCATAAAATCCCCGACCCAGTTGAATTTGGCAAACTGACATTCGTCACCCACGGGTCCACGTCCGGACAACTGGCATACAGTTTACTGCCATTCGAGTATTTTGAACGAAATCAATCTGGTTTCACGAAAACACTCAGTAGACCTTCAGTTGACCCGTTCCTTTTCCTGGCTTTCCCAGACGATTCCTTCATTCGTTGTGTGTTCATGGGCGGTGGCGATCGCTTATCATCAGACGAACCATCAGCACATTTGCCAGCTATGACATAAAAAAAGAAGAAAACATACATTATAACCAACGGATGTGGGCACACACACAGGCACACCTGATCTATTATAAATTTTTTATAGCAGTGGCCTACCCTATTTTAAGTGGTCCCCACCCATTGGTTACGGATGGCTTTAAATGACAATTACTCTTGTTTTCTAAAAGAGTCAATGTAATATTTCATGAACACCGCAGGCTTTTTTTTTATGTCATAGCGGGCAACTGAGCTGGTGGTTCGCCTGATGGTAAGCGATCACCACCGCCCATGAACATTCGCAAAGGTAGTGCCTCTACGAATGTGCTGCCCGCGTTTATGGGGTAAGGGATAAGGAAAGGATTAAAGACTGGAAAGAAGGAATGGACTAGGATGGGTGAGGAAAAGGAGACGGGCCTCCGGCTCCCCCACTCACCGTACGAAACACAGTGGCATGCCACTATTTCACGCCGGTTTTCTGTGGGGGTGTGGTACTTCCCCGGTGCGAGCTGGCCCAATTCGTGCCAAAGCGTGCTCGACTACCACAAAAATACCATGTACAAATGTATAATAATACCATCTACAAAGGTACCATGACAGCTGCCGTAATGACGTTCTTTGCTGTGGGCTGGCTGGTCTCGTATATCCTGGGAGTGCTGGAATATCGAATGATGAACTACATATGCTTGACGATGTGCGTGGTGGGGACCTTGCTGCAGTTTTATTTGTGGGAGTCCCCGTTGCATCTAATGAAGCAAGGCTTGGAAAAGGTTTGAATATCAGATAATATTTGTATTTTAAATACGCATAGAATTATTGCAATAATATTCTACATCAACATAACTAATGCGTATGATATGTCTTTAATAGCATAAAAAACAGATTTATTTAAAAATGAACTAGACTATATTTGTGAACATATCCAATTAATTTGAAAAGCAACGTTCTCAATATATAATTATTTAATTATCATTCTTCTATTCTTCAAAATGTTAAAAACAGTGATGTTTTTCAAATAAAAACTACTATTACATATTCTTTGCAGGAGGCAATGAAGACAATAGCTCATTACAGAGGAGTCAGAATTGATTCAAAAGAGGTTCATCAAGAAATAAACAATTTGAGAGTGGCACTTAATCCAGATTTAGACGGCAAGTATATTCAACGGATTATGACATCCATTCTTAACAGTCTAACGTAAGATAAACATTTGGGGACGTTATTTCACGACGAATGGGTCGCGGACGAATTCCAACAAGTAACCGTTGCCCATTCACTAACGTGGCTCGACATTGAGGTTTTAGTCGGTAGGAATAAGACCGGTGGAAGCCCAAGGTATTGTATTGTATTGTATTGCATAATTACAATATTGCGTAGATATGCAATATTTCTTTACTATAAACAAGGGGCGTAATGTCAATCCGTAGTTAAAACCCATCTTTCCAATAAGATATTACACAATAAAACGTCACATGGAAAATGTCGTAACCCGAACAATTAAAAAAAAGATCAAAATAGTTTTTTAATACGTTTGATGAATAAATTTTAACCAACTACTGAAAAAGTCCAATAATTGACTATAGATGAATGATATCTATTGACTAAATTTTGTAATGCCACTCATGCAAACATGCTATAAAAGAAGCCTCTTGGTTATAAAACTAGTGTTTTATCTTTTGTTCCTTTATATTTATACTTGAAATATATGTATTATTAAATTAATAAATATTTGATTCTTTTCAGATGCGACACCCGAAGCGGAGAAGTTACAGCCAACGGTTGAAAGAGAAAAACTTTCTACATGGCAATTTTTAAGTAAGTATAGTTATAGAAAAGCACTTTTTATTAGGACGTTCAAAATTAATGTTATTAACAAGAAATAATCTTATGTTATATTTTGTTTCGTCTTCTTAATATTAGAATAAGTAAAATGTACAAAACTTCTAGACTACAAATATTACATGACGTGGATGGAGGTACTACTCTAATTTAGTCGAAAAACATCCTCCTTCGTTTTTTGAGACAGAACCCCTAGTAGAATGGAATTATTTTACACAGATTACTGCTGGAGTTAGGTCCTGGAAGCCAGTTTCCTTTTCCTTCCCAGTCCATTCCATCATTCCAGTTGTCAACCCTTTCCTTAACTCTTTTTCCTAAAAGCGGATGGGCTGTGGTGATCGCTTACCAGCTCAATTGCCCGTTCTGACATAAAAATAAAACATTAATCTACATGAGTTTGCTTCACTAGCGTATTGAAATTTTGGGGCGCGTCTAACGTATCTACAAATTTAAATATTTCAGCGTTTCCGAATAATAACAAGACAAGTCAAGACAATAATTCTTCTTCCAGAAAAATCCCGCTCGACCCGTCGCGCTCTGCTGCTCTCCCTCGTTCTGTACACCGCTGTGGTATTCCAGGGCCAAGTGGTTATACAAGTGTACGCTGAGCCGCTATTCACGCTGGCCGTTCCCAGCGTGCCAGCGACTGTCTGCAGCGTGACATTCGCAGTGGTCAACATCGCAGCGGCCCTCGTTGTGCTCTACTTGGTGGACAGATCGGGGAGACGGGTGAGATGTCGAAATTAATGTGGTTTATACAATAGAATTAATTTTGTTGTTAAGAAAGTCTTTAAGGAAACAGAAGTGATTTTTCACGTGTAAATCCTATAGGTACTTTGGCACTATCATATAATAATGAAAATTATACGTATATAAAACACGACAGCCCCAAAAAAAACTCTCTTTATAACCTCTTTAGCAGCTCCAACACGAAATAACCGTTTTAGACGCTAAAGCTATAAGGTTTTAATTAATTTTATTAACAATCTATTTTGTACTGCTTCTCTGATTATTCTCGTGCTTAAATCCTATCCTACTTCCTACTAATCCTACTAATCCTACTAATATTATAAATGCGAATGTTTGTGAGTTTGTTGCTCTTTCACGCAAAAAATACTGAACCGATTGCAATGAAATTTGGTACGTAGACAGCTGGACAACTGGAATAACATATAGGCAACTTTTTATCCCGATATTCCCACGGGATATGGACTTATGAGAGTGAAACCGCGGGGCACATCTAGTCCTACTAATCCTACTATCCTACTTCCTAATATTATAATGTTACAAACGAAAGTTTGTAAGGATATGTGTGTGTTTGTTACTCTTTCACGCAAAAACTACTGTACCGATTGCAATGAAAATTGGTACGTAGACAGCTTGACACTAGTTAATAGGCACAGATTAAAACTATTTACTACTTCAATTCTTACTTTTATAGCATTGCAATTCATTACATAAATGCGAAATTTTGAAAGAATAGAAAAAAATTCGATCACGAGGCGGGATTCGAACCCGCGTCTTTTTGCCATACCGTAGCAACGCTTAGCCTCTTTCTTCAAAATTTCTCAACTATTTACTTAGTTAGATAAACCAATAATTCAGACTTTTTATCATAACAAATAAAAAACATTTATTTTTTCCAGCCATTGATGATCTATTCATCGATTCTGACAGCATTCTTCGCATCTCTCCTGGGGACACAAATACAGTTTTCATGGGGACCCAATTGGTTGACAGCGGTACTTATATACCTATTTTGTATAACCTACACCACGGGTGGCGGTATGATACCGTATACCATGAGCGCTGAAATGTTTCTACCGGAAGTAAGTGTTGCTAGTTATTATTCTTTACCCCTATTTTTAGGTAAATATCATTTTTATCAACTAAGTTAAAAAATGACCGAAATTATCAGTTCAACTGTAAGTCTTGTGTATGGTTATTCATAATTTTTTACTAGGTGAACCGATTTTAATGATTCTATTTTTATTTGAAAGCTGGTGCCTGCCGTTAGGTTCCCATATAAATTTGGTCTAATTTTGACAATTTGAAGGCGGTTTTATTTTTTGTAAAAAAAAAATTTTTCTTATGTGGTTATAATTTATGTATGTTTCTTTCAGATAAAGAACTTCGCGACAATAGTGTCAATGGAATACTCCTTTCTCGGATTCTTTACTATTTTGTTCATTTATCATCCTCTAGTCTCAGCTGTGGGTAAGTAAGAGAAAGAAAAATGGTAGAAGAAAGAAAGGAATATATATTCTATATTTATTAATAAAAATTGAATATAATTTAAAAATTGGAATAAAGAAATAAAACATACAAATATAGCATGGTAAAAGATTAAAATGTCAATGTAAAAAGTCCAGCAATCGTCTCTGGCAAAAAGAAATAATTTTGTTTTTTTTTTTTTTAACAAAGATAAAGAATATGAAACGCATTAGTAGTAAATGCGATATTTTCTATACATGTGGCCGCTTATGAGCCCTACGAGATCAAATAATTCAAGTATGAGTAAACTTATTCCATTTTTTTAATAATATAAAATGGTTGCCATGCCAGATTATCTGTAAAACTATGAAATCACTCAAAACTTCAATTCAATTTGTAGCAGTTATATTTAATTAAATCCAGGAATTCACGATTCGCCCTCACGTCATCTACCAGACCAGGGCGTAAGCTAATATTAATTGAATTGTTCCAGGTCTAGGCCCAATTTTCTACATATTTGCGGGGGCGTGTATCCTAACAACAATGTTCTGCTATTTCTATATGCCAGAAACCAAGGGTCTTACCGTGGATGCCATACAGCTTTTATTTGCCCCGCGATCTCATAATAAAGTTTAATATAAGCTTGATGTTTTATTTACATATATTTTAATGTCTACGTAGCAACGTTTATTAAAACCCACAGATTAAGTAAGTAACTTAAGCAAGTTGTAATTATAATTATACAAATATGTCGTTTATTGTGCATATAAGAACATATAAAAATGAAACTACAGATAACATAATAATATACTATGAAATTAAATCATAAAAAAATCAATTCCCTCCTGGCTCACGCGCTCACACGATATATAAATAAATACCCACGTTTATTATATATCATATTTATATATATTACTTAGTCTGGCCATAAATACTGTTACACTTAATTATAAAAAAATATTACATTTGAATTTCGAATCTGTC
>NC_052127.1:701133-719131 GCF_012273895.1 Zerene cesonia
TGTATCTTACTTTATTTTTTTTGTAACTTCGTTTTACCCAAATAATTATGTAAAATAAAACTAAATGAAAAAAAAAAATGTCACTAATAATATGTAATAATTTTTTTTTCTTTTGGATGGATGGTGTAGTAGTGTAAGTAAATATTAATGTATGACGCATATTATCCATATATAATCGATTATTTGATCTAATAAATATTAGTCTTGATTTGAACTCCGGTCGTTTCACTTATCTCCCAACACACACCGTACACAACGTCTGAATATTCCCATAGATAAAGAATGACAATTAATTAATTATTAAACATGAAACATCGCCTTAGGGGCAAACCAGTGTGGACAAGGTTGCAATGCATTGCGGTTGCTTGTACTAAAAAACAAGGGATTTTTACTGGAACACGATTAATAGATAAACATGAGTTTTAAACAAGTAATTACCTACTCTAAAATTATCCAAACATGATAAGCACAAAATATCAGTATGAATGATAATGATGATCAAAATATGAGTATATATAATAATGAGAAACCCCTTCAAACATCGGACTCTTATAGCAATCCAAAATTTAAGTAAAAATTATATATCCGAGTCGAGGACGCTTCGGCATGAAAAAACGGCCAGCTCGCAGCGGGGAAAGTCCGAACCCTCACAGAAAACCGTGAAATAGTAGCATGCTTCTGTGTTTCGTATAGTTTGCGGGTGAGCCGAATTCTCGTTTCGATTCCTTCTTTTTACTCGTCAATCCTTTGCTTATAAGTGAGCATCCTATTCGCAGAGGCACTATCTCTGCGAATGTTCATAGGCGGTGCTGATCGCTTACCATCAGGTGAACCACCAGCTTAGATGCCCGTTTACTGCATAAAAAAATCGAAAGTAAATGGTAAAATAAATTAATTGTGAACAACATAATATCACAAACTTAATAAAACTATAGGTTTTTCAAGGCACATGCGAACTGGCGGGCTGACTAGCTCGCACTATGACCTATCTTATTTATACATATATTAGTATACTGATTTATTTAGTGCAATTGTAATTATATAGGTTTATATAGGGTTATAAAGATTTTATGCGAGAGAATTTTCAAAGAGATAAAATGTTTTAAATATAATAAAATAAAATATTGTTGATAAGTTATAACTAATTTTGCTGTAAATTGAGATAAATCAAGGGTCATCCATTAGCACTCCCGATCTTTAGATACTTATTATTCCTATATTTTGTTAATGCAGTGGTGACTCAGTGGTGAGGACCTCGGACCATAAAAATCGATAAGTCGGGGTTCGAGACCAGGCGAGCGTGCAGGAAATAAACAAATTTTTCAATTTATCTGCACAAGTAGATAACATCACCACTGCTCGAAACGGTGAAGGAAAACATCGTGAGGAAACCGGCATGTCCAAGAATCAAAAGTTCGACGACATGTGACATCTGCCAACACGCACTTGGCCAGCGTGGTGGATTAGGGCCTGAACCCTCATAGGAGGCCAGTATCTCAGCAGTGGGAACATATATGGGCTGATGATGATGATGATGATATTTTGTTATCCCTCCCTTTTCTAATAGATTCCTTCAAACAATGTACCTAATCGTATAGTAATATTACCGACCGTAATATACAAAAAATATTCAGTGCTCTA
Organism: Zerene cesonia; assembly: GCF_012273895.1. Lineage (NCBI taxonomy): Eukaryota > Metazoa > Arthropoda > Insecta > Lepidoptera > Pieridae > Zerene > Zerene cesonia. The sequence continues at coordinate 702,775 of NC_052127.1, forward strand.
AAAAGTAAACCTGCTACACGGAAATAAACATTAATATAGCGACTAGCTACGTATGTGTCCTGAAGAAATGCCTTATAACAATAGTTAAATGCCGTATAAACAATATTTAATCCATCTTATCACATATAATCAAGTATGTAACGTGTCATCGACTCCGCATTTATGTAGATCTCTGAAAAACTCCGGTCAAGATTATAGTTAAGAAAAAATTGTGCATTTATGTGTGAGTTGTATTAAAAAATGGCTATTATAAATCAAGTTATTGCTACCGTAATAGGTAAGTCTTAATAGAGTTGTTTTATTTATATTTCAAAATATTGAGCGTGGAAATATGTGAAATGTCAGTTACATCACAGTTAATATCTACACTTATATTATAAAGAGGAAGAATTTGTATTCTGTTTGTTTGTTTGTTTGTAATGGACTCCAAAACTAATGGACCGATTTTCAAAATTCTTTCACCATTAGAAGGTTGCAACTTCAGAAACTTTTGAGTGACAAATATGTACCACGGGCGAAGCCGGGGCGAACAGCTAGTTACTACTATATCTGTAGTGTTAACGTTAAGTGCGTCTTGCCCTACTAATATTATAAGAGCAAAAAAATCTGCCGGTCTTTTCTTCACGCCTAAACCGCTGAACCGATTTGAATAACATTTGATACAGAGGCAGTTTGAGATTCGAGAAAGGACATTGGATAGTTTTTATCCCGGAAATCCCACGGGAATGCGAACTATACATATAAAGACCCGGGAGTGTCTACTTTTCCTTTGATTGTGTGGGCGGAGGTACCTACAGGCGGATAGCTAGTATAAATACCTAAAGGTATAATGATTGTACCTACAGAGTTAAAACTTATATCATATAATACAAAAATTAACATATTTTTAAAAGTTTTAAAGAATATAAGCTCTCTCAAGTTACTTTTAAATATTATATTATTTACCATTAATACACCAAATAAAATTGTCTATTTTGAGGATTGAATAATCAAAATCCTCTATTATAAGGTCGCTTTTATTATCTTCACTTGTATATTTGTATGTAACTGACTCCATACATTATTTATAAACCCACTTTAAAAGGACAGATTGGATTTAAACATATAAAAGATCGGTGACGATACACAAATTTCGTAAGATTATCTTATTATAAGTGATACGACGTGTTTTATAATAACAAATACAGTCCTACTAATTCGAACCTCTATATAATTCAAAGTTATCACGAGTTCCCTACGAAATCTCTTTATATTTTGAACTAAATCCATATATTTTTGTACACCTGGTAATTCAAACGATAAAATCACCATGTATTTGGTATAGTCTTGGATAAACAGTTAATAACAGATAGTTTTTTCAGTAAGCGGCCTCTGCTTCATGTTGGGCATGTCTTTCACATGGCCCTCATCAACCATGGACCTCTTTACCTCCCCGAATACGCCCCTCAATAGGATGATGTCAGATTTCGAAGTGTCCCTCTTGGGAAGCCTGTCTTGCATCAGCGCCCTTCTAACGCTACCATTTGTGGGAATCCTGATGGAAAAGTTTGGAAGGAAATATACTTGTTTCGCCCTGTATTCGCTGCAAATGGTAAGGCTCATATGTTCTATAGTTTCGTCTAGTATAGTCTGTGTGTAGTATTTTCTGTGGTTTTACATATTCGAGTTAGAAATTTTTATTTAAAAAAAAAAAATAAAAAAGTTAGTTATATTAACTCTATAATAAAGTTATTCTCTCTTTTTACGATAATTATAAATAGTATTTATCGGAGTATCTTCAAAATTCACAGCCCTCGTTGCTTTTTGTAAATACTTCATCCCAATTTAATATTTCCGTAAATGAAAGTAATAAAAAAAAAATTAAGCAACATAATAATATTTGGTTTTTTTTTACTTGTAGTTGCCTGGTAGGGATCACTGCAAAACCTCTTTGACCGCCTCCTTGGTACAGTGGTTAACGCGTGAGCGTAGAACCGAGGGGTCCTGGGTTCAATTCCCGGTGGGGACGCACAAAAAAAAAATGTCTCGGTCTGGCAGGACACAGAAGGCTGATCACCTACTTGTCCGTAAAGAAAATCGATCAGTGAAACAGATGTACATCATCTGCCCCATACCCCACTAGGGGACACGGGACTTCACTTTTATATTGTTTTTTTAATTCACAACTATAAATTAACTGTGTATATCTGAGAAAGTATAAATTAAAATTATATTAATAATAATAACAATCGATTCCACAGATCTCTTGGATAATCATCATATCCTTCAATTACGTGGAAGCCATTTTGCTAGCAATATTCATATCAGGGATCACCAGTTGCACTCTTCTCATTATACCCGTGTACGTGAGCGAGTTCTGCCAAGAATCCATACGTGGTTCGATGGCATCTAGTGTGCTTATGTTTTTCGGATTTGGCATGCTCACTTCCTACCTGCTAGGCGGTTTGGTGCCATACAATGTTATGAACTACATAACATTGGGTCTGGCTGGTGTTGGAGGTCTGCTGATTACTCTGGTGAAGGACTCCGCGTTGTACCTGATGATCAAGGGACGGGAACGCGTGAGTACTTTCATATTGGTGTGATTGAGCTATTTTAAGGATTGTATATCTAGTAGATGAACTTAAAGGGCTAATGAAATTACATTTTAATGATTGAATGAATCCTGATTTTGTCGTGGTTGTATTGTACAGTTATTTCAACCGACGTTCCTAAAAAGAATCTCTCTCGGTTCTCAATTTAACTGTTGTGTTTCCTTTGTTAGTCGATAATTCAGTGTTTTTTAATACAGGAAGCTGCTCTCTCTATTGCGCATTACAAAAGTTTGAATGCTAACTCGAACGAGGTCGAACAGGAGATAAAACACATTAAGAGACTCCTAAATCCTGAATTGGATGGTATGTACTTGTTTATTATACGGTTTTTATTTATACTATAGAATAAACTTTAAATACAAGGAATTTTATAGCTAGTATAGTATTAATGTGTAGTTATGGTTAATAGTATTTCTTAAAGTACTATAATACTGTAATATATAAAAATAATATTAACAACACTTTGTTTGTCCGCCATGGACTCCTAAGGTACTGTAATCAAAATTGCACACCATGTGCAGTTTGATCCAACTTAAAAAATAGGATAGTTTATATTATATCAACTACGATAAAAGACTATCCGGACGGAGCCGGGGCGTGCAGTTAGTATTTGTTTAAGTTCTACTTCACGTAATAAGTATACGTATACGTATCTTAATTGGTCTCAATGTTAATAAGCCAATAAGAGTGTTTTTTTAACCTTAAAAATTGATGATAATAATTATTTATGGGGTCTAGAATGAAAACGTTCTCCGATATTTATTCGCAGAGGCAACGCCTGAGGAAGAAATGTTAAAACCGGAGTTGAAACCCAAAGAAAAACTGTCTGTTTGGAGATTTATGAGTGAGTGTTTACACCTACATGATTTATTTTATTGCCATCTATGTTTTTAACAAGCTTTTTATTGGCTTCACTTGTATGTTTGAATGTTTGAACCGATTTCATTTACTTTTTAAGAAATATCGAGGAACGATGACAATATCCAATAATGATCTTTATTCTATTTGAACTCGGCAATCCATTTGTAGAGGTGTAAGGTCTGCAATCGACCTTACGCCTCCGCGGCCCGTGGTAGCGCTTACCATCAGGCGACCCACCAGCTCCATTGCCGACGATAATAAAAAATATTCTAATTTGATAAAATTCGATTTTCTATAAAAGCGTGTTTTTAGCTTATTTTAACGTAATAGTTAAAAACCATAACAATTTTCGCAACCGGATTAAAAATATTTCTTATCACATTAGTGTATAAATAAAAAATACATAGTTCTCTGTATGTTCTAGAAAAATCTAGATCATCCCGTCGCGCTCTGGTCGTCTGCCTCGTGCTGTACTCAGCTACAGTCTTCCAAGGTCTGGTCGTGGTGCAGGTGTATGCAGCACCGCTATTCGGGAAGGCAGTACCAAGCATGTCTACCACGTTATCCAGTGTTATATTCGCTATCGTGACTGTGGTGTCCGGAATGATAGCGGCCTACCTTGTTGAGGTTTTAGGGCGGAAGGTAAGGAGGTTATAGGACACAAAATCATATCTCTGTTTGAGTTGTAAATGCGTTGCTAAGCAACAGAAAATTTAGAATACATATCAACTTACATTAAGTAACAATAAAAGCAGTACAGTCACAACACTCAAAATGAAGCACGGGCTTTGAAACCATGAAACTAATATTTAGTGGGCATTATATTAATCATATAGAAAGAAAGAAAGAAAGAGTCTTTCTTTCTTTCTATCTCTTCTTTAATCATATCAATCAGTTTTAACACGCTTTTATTAGCTTTCCCTTTATATCTGAATGTAACCACTTATTTCGAACTACTTTAAAAGGACTGATTTAATTTTAATTTCGTATCCTTGTTAAGTGGATCGGTAACAATACAACAAGAGATTATTATCCTATCCTTATTATCCTTATTAGGATTGCCGGGATTAAATCATTTGTTTGCTTACGTATAGGTACTCTGTATTCGATCAAGTGTGATAATTTAGATGATAATGTAATGATAAACAGTGTGTTTAACTGTGTTTATGCGTAGCAAAGTCCAATGCTAATGTTAATTACGAAAATATCGCCTGCATGCCTTTCTTACCCTCCTAATGTTTTAATCATTTAAGGAAATACTATAAATTTCTTTACTTGCAACCCCAATTTAACTGCCTGTTGTGCTTTTATAGAGTTTATTTATAGAATTTATTTGTCTATGATTTGGTGATTAATAAAGTTTTTTTTTATTAAATTTTTTGATTTAACGGAATTTCTATGTCATACAGCCACTCATGGTGTATTCATCAGTAGCAGCGGCGGTTTGCTGCGTACTTCTAGCAACCCAAATTCAGTTTGAATGGGGACCCAATTGGACGACTGCGGTATTCATATATCTTTTCTGCCTCTCCTATACAATTGGTGCTGGCACCATTCCGTATATCTACTGCGCAGAAGTATTCTTACCTGAGGTGAGTATCTACACCACAGATAACAAATATAATCCCAACTATCCCCTAATTACAGTTTTTGAAATCGTAGAACGAAGTTATCTTGGAAACTACGGGCTCTCATTTTAAAGTAAATTATTCGTGCACTATTATTTAAAAAGACAGTAGAATGTATTAACCGACTTTCGATTTCAAAAAGAGAAGGAATTTTTACTACAACAGTTTTTTTTTGGCTTTGTCAGAAAAAAATTTGAACTTTAGAACTTTCGACTGGATGAACCGATTTTGATGAATATTCTTTTATTAGACTGGTGACTCCCGTGTGGTCCCATTTGGTCTTGTTCTGACAATTACAAAACGGTTTAGTTTTTGTTATAAATGCATTTGATTATTTGATTTCATTTTATCAATAAGTGTATACGAAGATATCCTAATATATTTGAGAACGCGTCCGTAATAACTTCTATCTAAAGATGTCATGTTGAACTTCTACCAACAAAAACTACGTATATGTCTATAGACAGTCGTAATCTCTATGATATGTACAAAGGATTCATATTATGGTACCTTTTACACCCGTTATTTCATATTTAAAGATTTTCTACGTAATAAAGTTGAGCAAATACGTTTTTTCCCAAACCTCAAACTTAAACACTGATAACAACAATTTATCTAACAAAATAATCTTAGGTATTGTATAATCTCTAAGATTTTTATCGTTACAACTTTCTTCCTTACATTTTGACCAGAAAAACCAAGCCACCAAATAAAATAATCTAGATAATATTTAAGATATAAACTAAACTTAACCTTTCTCCACTTCGTAATTACTTCATACATTATAAGAAGCTTTACCCTTTTATAAAGGAAAGATTTTTAGACTGTGGTACTAAATTACAGTTCGATTTTTAAAAATGCCGCCGCTTTATATCGACTTTAAAAAGATGTTATCAATTTCGGGCAACTTGATGACAGTTTAGTTTTCTTGTTAAAAATAATTATTAGTATGCAATGACGTACCTCCCATTTAGTTAGTTTAAATTTTGAATCATCCACATCATTGGACCATGGAAGTTAAAGTTCAGCTGAAGCACATAGTGGCATACCACTAAGACGTGAAGTTGCAGCTTTAACGATGAAATAATTTTTGAAATCGATCCAGTAGTTTTTGTGTGAAAACATTACAAACATACTATCATACAATCTTTCCTCTTTACAATAGTAGTATAGACATACATATAAAAATGGTAGTATGATCTACATTGTATTTACCACATAATTAATATGATAATTATATTTTTTAAGTTTATGACCGAATCATTCAAGAATCGCGCATGAAAACATTCGCGTAATATAATTTTTTACACTCTTGTAGGGAAATAATATTTGCATATGTCATCATTCACCTTTTGATTTGCACATTCGAGCAAGTGACCGACATAACCTATTATTATGTGTAGTCTCTAGTATTTTCATTGTTTGTAGTCTCTAATATTATGAATGAAAACTTATCCCGATTGTTTCAGATAAAAAGCTTCGCGTCTATATTCGCTATGGAATGGGCCTTCCTTGGATTCTTTATAGTACTCTTTATTTTCAACCCCCTCGTTAGTTATATAGGTAAGCGTGAACAATATGACATGATTTCATGACATTGCAAAATAAAAAAGAAAATTAAAATTTTTAATAGTTATCTATACACTGGATTTAATTCTTTGTTATATGCTATTTGTTAATTTTTAGTACATCATCATCATGAGACCATATTTCATGTTCCCACTGGTGGGACACAGGCCTTCTATGAGGGTTCATAATTAAGCACGCTCGCCAAGTGCGGGTTAGCGGTTTTAGTGCATAATATTTTAATATTTATCTATTTTCCAGGATTAGGCGGTGTATTCTATATCTTTGCCGTGGTGTGTTTGCTGACTGCAATATTCTGCGTCTTCTTCATGCCAGAGACGAAAGGACTGACTGTTGATGTTATACAACTGCAATTTGCTAAACCACGATCTCTTAATAAAACGTGAATCTCAGTCTGTGTTTAATTTATTTAAGGTCCTATGCAAAAAATATCCATTTATCTCAAAAAAATATTCGAAAGCTTTATAAAATGATTTACTATTAAAAAAAGTTATATTAACATTTAGGCCATGTTAGGTACCTAACTATACTTTTAAGCTGTACATATAATTTTATTATAAATGGGTCCTTCAAAATATCTATTAACATAATACCTATTTGAATTTTTTACCAAAATAAAACACAACAGGTACATATTATAACCTTATGAAATTAAATTTAAACTGCTAGAAATAAATTACATTCAACATTCGTTAAATAGGTACTTGGCCCGAGGCCGTGTGGATTGTATTTAATCCGAAAATTATTTGTTACTTTGACTAGATAGTATTATGTTATCTGTGCTTTAACGTTGCCAAAAGCGAAATGTCAGCAGTCATGTGTCATAACTCAATAGACAATATTTTTTGGCTACATTGGAGTGTTATTTGTAAACAAAACTGGAGAGTCGAGAAATCTTTGAAAGAAGTTAAACGAATGCAACGATTGTCAAATTATTTGCAAATCGGTTTTTTAAATACGTTGAAGTAAAGTATTATTAATTCATTTGTGCTTACATTGTGGAAGAGTGGTTGCGTAAAATAATCTGAATTCTCACGCTAATACTCTGTAATAAAGGTTGAATTGCATATCTATAACAAAACATGTCTGAAATAAAGAAGGAAAGTAAATCTGTCGAAACTCAAAATAATGTAACGACGGATATAGTCAAATTGGATGAGGAGCAAATAAAAATCAATAACAAATTGAAGGAGCGCTTGAGAAAGTACATAAAAAAGCTTGATGGTAATTAAATTTGAGCATGTGCTTTAAATTAGTCTAGATAATTAACTAATATTATATCTTAAAACGAGCAATTCTTGTATATATATATATAATTGGAATCTCGGAATCGGCTCCAAAGATTTTCATGAAATTTAGTATAGGGGGTTTCGGGGGCGATAAATCAATCTAGCTAGGAATCATTTTTAGAAAATGTCATATTCGTGTTTTATCGACTTAAACTTACTTTTTTAACAACATGGCATTTCCTAGAATTAAGCGACCAACTACATTAAAAGTCAATCTTTCAAATGAAAATCCTCGACATACCCGCAATATAGTATGGAAAGAAGTACTAGATTTAAATCCGATTTAAAAATTAAAACTGTGATGACATAAATATACATATACACTTGCGTAATTGATTGATTGATAAACTGTAAAAAATTAAGTATTTGTTTCTAATATAATATGAAACTAATTGCACTCACGATTTTTTTCTTTAAATAACCAGTTCATATTTTTTTATTATTCTGTCGGTAAGATCGAAAAATATTATTCATATTTCATCATTTTATTAGTATGTAATTCGTACTTAAATATAATTTCCCAAAAACACAATTTATAAAAAATATAAAAAAAAATACCCGTCATCCAGGTACTTTGTGTGATTGTAGAAGTACTAAACTGTACTTGTTGTGAGTTGTATAAAATTATGAATATTTTTATTACTTGATCAAGTATATTGTAATACTTGTTCGCGCGGTTTCACTCGCATAGTGCAAATATATCTGTAGCTTTGAAGTGTTAAATATCAATGAAGAACTATTTAGGCAAATAAATGTAAAAATATGTATGAAACCATTACATATTTGAGTATTGCATTAATTTCTAAAAATCTATAGATACTGGCACCAGTACTACAAAAGAAGAAAGCGAAAAGATAGAACTAGACACCTTCAAACAATTGTACAAGCCTAAAATAGATGGAAATGAAGCCTCATACAAGAAAATACCAAAATTCTATTTCAAACTGCCAAGATCTGATGATGTCCTCTCACAGAAACTAAGGGAGGAAACGAGAGCTCAATTTTTACAGAAGAAAAGCAAGGAATTACTGGATAACAGTGAGCTGAAGCATCTGTGGAGTCTGCTGGAGAAGTCTAATGGATGCTACAGTATGGCCAGCAGTGACGAGCTGACAATTGATTATTTGCAGTTCAGGAAAGTTCGCGATGAGGCTGGACCTAAGTATCGGTAAGTGAGAAGTTGTATATAAAATATCCGATATGTTATTATAGAATACACCTTAGTTCAGGTCAACAACTAGACTTTACACTAAAAAGGTTTAGGTTTTTAAACATAAATTACACAATTGAACAAATTCATGTATTTAAAAACAGTTCTCTGAGATTTTGTCACAAGATTTGTTTGATTCGACCCCACACTCCCAAATTTACATGATCTTTTTTAATATGTAAGTTTCTAATGTAAGTTTGTTGTAATTATTTAAAAAAGTTCTCAATACTTTTTTATTAGAACTACCTAAGATTTGTATTGAGATGACCTTCTAATGTAATTAACGCGCACCCAGAAATAATGTTGTTCTAGACCATACTTCACAGCGGAAGTATTTGGAAGGCTGCAAGCCGCAGAAGGTGGGGTGGGTCGCGTGAGAGGCGTGTCTCTGTTCAATTACGTGATGAGGAGGGTGTGGCTTCAGCAGACAAGGATCGGCCTTTCCTTGTATGATGTGACGGGACAGGGCTATTTAACAGAGCATGTATGTAACAGCATCGTAAATTTTATAAGAGCAACTATAGAGTTTCTTGCGGTTTTTCTCTGTAGAAACTGCTTTCTGAACCAGTGGTAAACGTTAAAACTGTGTTATGATGAGTCAAAAGTGCTTCTTCTAAGAACAAATAAATGTTTGAGTTTGAGTTTGAATGTTGTTATTTGTTATATAAATGCTTATAAATTCTTTAAACACGCCAGTTTTTTTTTGTATTCTTTAAAATTCTTCACGATAATTGTAATGTCCAAAACATTCCAGGATCTCGAAAGCTATATAGCAGAATTGGTACCGTCGCTAGCGGCACTAGATGGTCTGGACTCCTCCTTCACGTCGTTCTACGTGTGCACGGCGGCGAGGAAGTTCCTCTTCTTTCTAGATCCCCTCAGGGTGGGCAGGGTGAGAATAAGGGATGTGCTCTCCTGTTCATTTTTGGACGATTTATTGGAGGTAATCCTGTTTATTAAAACACTTAATATTTAATAGTTTCTGTTATGTAAAATGACCCTGTCGAAGGTTCTCAGAAAAAACACAAAAAAAAAACAGTTGAAATGAGGACTTCCCGCTTTTTTTGAAGTCGGTTTACTATAGAAATTAATCAAACTTAAATAAATCAGCTTCGGGAAGAAGATCTACCAATGGAACTGCAAGAACAGAACTGGTTCAGTGCAGCATCAGCTCTGAGAGTCTACGGGCAGTACCTTAATCTCGACAGAGATCATAACGGGATGCTGAGCATAAATGAATTGGCAGGGTGAGTGCGATTTACACATATACAAACGATCTTTTTTTTTCATCTATATTGTAGGGTAGTTGGGTAAAATTGTATTGTATAATATTTGTTTCAGAGTAAAATAAATAAATCAAATGCTTGCAAATTTTTTTTATGTCATTAGCAAGCAACTGAGCGGTGGTTCGCCTGATGGTAATAGGTGATATGACCCCATTTTAGATTTTAGAGTGCCCAACTTCTTGTACCTCTGTATAATGCCATTTGTACATGTTTTTCTTTTATTGTAGGATCTTTCCGTATTTCTCTATCTTCTGTGTGTGCAATAAAGTATTAAATAAATAGTAATTTTGGGTCTTACATCTAAGTATTCTAATAAACACGTGTTTAACAGGTATGGATCAGGAACATTGACGCGAGCGTTCCTACAACGTGTATTTCAGCAATGTCTCACGTACGACGGGGAAATGGACTATAAGACATATCTAGATCTAGTGTTAGCGCTGGAGAACAGGCGCCAGCCGGCCGCGCTCGCTTATCTGTTCAGGGTCTTGGATATAAACTCACAGGGGTATTTGGACGCGTTTACGCTGAATTATTTCTTTAAGGTGAGTTTTAGTATAAATGCAATTAACGTATATATATAATTGTTTTATATTGAAAGATTAGTTAGGTTAGATCATAGGTAGTATATTTATAGGAATTGAGGTTTTTCTCCCAGGTCTGTTTTGATTAAAATCTTAATATATAAATTACGTGTCACATAATTTGCTCCCCATGGACTCCTAATCAACTCAACCGATTTCAATCAAATCTGCATACCAGTGCTGTATGATCCAACTTTTAAGAAAGTATAGTTGAGAATATTTGAAAGAATAGAAAAAATTTGATCACGAGGCGGGATTCGAACCCGCGTTTTTTGCCAAACCGTAGCAACGCCTAGCATCTCGGCTACCCGTGATCCCGCCACAGTAATCGAATTTCTTCTATTCTTTCGGCTTTACGTGCCTAAGCCGCCACGCCGTCTATTGAGATGATTAAGAATCACATCACAACCAATACGAAACATTATTTCAATGATAACAATATTGTATCCATGGAACGCGGCCTTTGTTAAATTTTATTTTTAGTTTTATACCATTGAAATACTTTATAAATGAGAAATTTATAATGCATTACTATAGTAGATTAGATAGTAGAGTAGATAGTATAGTTTCCATCCATCCATCCATTCATCCCAGATTAGTCCAATATTGGATATAGTCCTCCCCCAAAACATGCCAGAGTTGCCATTGAGTTGTATGTTATCTCCATTACGATAAATGACTACGGGCAGAGCCGGGGCGTGCAGTTAGTCTATTTTAAAACTCAATTTTCAGGCAATACAAGAGCAAATGATAGCCCACGGCGCGGAACCGGTCAACTTCGACGACGTTAAAGACGAAATCTTCGACATGATCCGTCCAGAACACCCATCTCGTATCACCCTCCAGGACCTGATCCGGAGTGGGCAGGGCCACACGGCCGTGTCCATACTGCTGGAACTGCACGGCTTCTGGGCGTACGAGAATAGGGAGGCGCTGGCCGCTGCTGGGGACCATTCGTGAATGTTCTGGAAGGCTCTGGAGTGTTCTGGAACTCTTAGGGTAATAGTGTGTTTGGAAAGATTGTGGAAAGTTGTGGAATATACTGGAAAGTCCTGGTGTGTTGCGGAAAGTTGTGAAATGTTCTGGAATGATCAGCATGCAATGGCGTGGTAGTTAGATTGAGATTGTTCTAGAAGTTTATATGGACTTTTATATTCTATTGAATACTGTGGATTATAATTCAAAATATGATTTTGGAGATCTAAGGAATTTATCTAGAATTTTCTGCCTTTAAAAATATTCAATATTTATGGGATTGTTGTAGAAATTTCGATAATGTAACATCTCAGTGGTATAAATGAATATGAAAATATTGCAGAGTTGAGCATTTTTCTCAAGATTTGTCTAGAATTCACTTAGTATTTGTTCTTTCTAATGATTAAGTTTGAGAAATGTCTACTTTATATTATACCAGTGTCGCTATTTCAAGATTGAAATTAAATGACGATATACGATGTACTTATTTACATTTTTATACCGTTCAGATAACTGTGACCTCTTTTTTATATTAATAAAAAAAAATGGCGTGTGTGCGATTGACAGAAATGAAACTTCAATAAATCGACAATCGAATGAATAAAATACTATGTATAATTCTGTCTCGTTCCTTGCCGGCTTCATTCTACACATGTTTGTATTTCTCTTACCTGTCGTTTTTTCCGTTGCATCAGGTTTGAAATCACAACGATTCTAAAGAATTTTCACTTCAATAAATATTGAAACAAAATTGAGTTCTATTTTATATCCTGCAGATATAAAAATTTTGTGTTTTTGTATTCGTGTTGCTTATAAGAAGAAATAAACATATAAATGTATTCTTATTTCAATACCAATTTAATTTTTTTTAGGTTTAGGTTTAAGAAATAATAGACAATTTTCTGAATTGCATTTATTTCAACCAAACTACGTATTTTTAGCAACGAAAACACCAATATAACAATATAAGTGTAAAATATATAAATAACATTTGTATATTGAATTTCAGAAAAACCTATGTATTACTAAATTCTTATTATTGCACTCTGAAATATAAAGTCTACAGTATATAATGAAAATTGTACTGTTTGTTTGTACTTAACTTTAAAGCTAAAAATGCACAGATATTATTAAAATAAATTATAGAGTATAAAAATACATATTAATCTATAAAAATTTGATCAAGTTACACAACTTAAAATTATGTAAATAATAAGAGAAATTAAATCTCTCTTAGAAATCTATTTTGTGCTTGTGTTGTAAATATATATAAACAAATAAAAAAAATTATTAATTACTTGAAATTAATTGAAGCAGTATATTGATATAAAACAATATCATAAAAAATAAAATGAAATAAAAGAATTGTTAAAATGTGCGATATTCTAGTAAATTGTAAATATTTATTGTCTTTTTTTATTGTTTTCTATTTAATACATCTCGATATTGAAACCAAAACGCATATTAACTTGTTGATAACTGTTTATACGCTTATATCGACTCCTGCGCACTTCTATACTCATACACGCTTCCCCTTTCAACAAATTTGTTGAATTTCTCGCCTGTACGAACATCTGGACCGGCTGTCCCGGGCACGCCGTAACCGCCACCGCCCGGAGAGCTCATTATGTATTTATCCTGGAAATAGTTTGGATTACAAACATGAATTATCTTTTCTCAGGTGTGTTTTAATTATTTTTTAAGGGTGCAGCATGAGTTACAATGAAACACGCACACATAGATCCAACGAATCAGCGGTCTTTGTACACGGGGCTGCACGCACACATGCGTACATATAATCGGTCGGAAATAAGGATATGCGCGTATCGATTGTACTAAAATGTAAATCACTATGAAATTACTTTGCTGCTTAATTATAATTTGACTAAACTATAAAAAATGCCCGTGTATAAGAATGGTTAAGAAAACTGAATTGTCTCTAGTGTAAATCCTACTAATATTTTAAATGCGAAAGTTTGTAAGGATGTGTGTATGTTTGTTACTCTTTCACGCAAAAACTAACCGATTGCAATGAAATTTGGTACGTAGACAGCTGTACAACTGGAATAACATATAGGCAACTTTTTATCCCGATATTCCTACGCGATACGCGCGGTAGATAAATTTGTTGATTTCAACACACTACCAAATTAACATATAGTTACCCTGATTTTTTTACTAGACATATAATATTATGAAGTCATATAACACCATATGATACAATATAGCATTATATTGGAATCGAACCTACTAACTCTTATGACTATCTTCTCTTATCTACAACTCACCCCAGGGTACGCTTCTATGGAGGCCTTTCCACCCAAATTGATAAGTCTCCCATTGACTCTTTGCAAAAGGTTCAGACCTCTTTTACCAGGTTCACCTCCTGAAATAGTTTAGTTAGTTTAAGTAATTATTAAAATTATATATGCTAAAGAAACTCTGTGTGTCTCTTCTTCAGGCCAAAAACAATGGACTGATTTCATTTTCTGATGAAATTTGGCGGAAAGATAGTTTGAGGCTCGAAAAAGGACAAAGGACAGGTTGTAATACGTTTCGTACCCCGCGTTTCCAAGTGCCCCATCTGACCCTGATCATATTTTCATTTCTACACTTATATTATAAAGAAGAAACTTCTGTATTTTTGTATGCTCTTACACAAATGGACCGATTGAAAAAAAATATTTCACCATTACAAAGCTGCAAATTCATCGAGTGGCATAGGCTATAATATGTACCACGGACGAAGCCGGGGCGGACTGCTAGTCATTAACAATTTAATTACAATTTGACCATAACCCAATATTGACACAGATCCAACACGCAGAGGCCTTAGAGAATTTAATGTGTTGTGGGACACCAGCCGCAGCCTGCCCGTGACTACTCCATGGAGATACAGCCCTGGGCAGTCCACGGCCGGTGTAGGACTATTGCAAGATAGGGAAATTTTATAACTGAAGACTAGAAGAAATTCGATTACTGAGGTGGGATTATGGGTGGCCGAGAGGCTAGGCGTTGCTACGGTTTGTCACAGAACCCGGGTTCGAATCCCCGAAATCCCTTCGTAATCAATTTTTTTCTTTCGAAATTTCTAAATTTAATAACTGAACATGCTTATTTTTTATACTAGCGGTCCGCCCCGGCTTGCCTGTATTACATACATAACCTATAGCCTTCCTCAATAAATGGACTATCTATCACTGAAAGAATTTATCAAATCGGACCATAGTTCCTGAGATTAGTGCGTTCAAATATACAAACTCTTCAGCTTTATATTATATGTTGTCCCATATAACCCAGACACTACCGTTCATTCCATAAGGCTGGAAGACCCTTCTTTCAGTGAGTACGGACAACTGCACCGTCCTTCGGAACACCAGCTCGCGAACCACGCCGTCACCACCGGACCATTTCCCTGAAAAATGTTGTCTTATTTATTTCATGTATTGAAATAAGGTTCTTATAGTCTTGTTAATTTAAAATAGTGTTTATTTTTCTACATTTGGGAGTCGAGCACGCTTCGGCACGAATTAGGCCAACTCGCACCGGGGATGTACCACACCCCCACAGGAGACGCAAAATTGTAGCGTGCTACTGTGTTTCATGTTTCGTGAGTAGGGGAGCCGGAGGCCCGGTTCCTTTTCCTCACCTTTCCTATACTATTCCCTTGTTCCCATCTTCAATTCTTTGCTTGTCCCTTACCCTTTAAAAGCGGACAGCGCATGCTTAGAAGCCCTACTTCTGCTCTATTCATGGGCGGTGGTGATCGCTTACCATCAGGCGAACCAGTTCAGTTGCCCGTTATGACATAAGGAATAGATTTCTTACCCATTCCACCAGATCCGGACCTCAATGAGAAGGTGGGCACCATCAGCGGATATCGAGTCTCAATGATCTCCACGTCAGTAATCCTCGTGTTTGTCATGTGGGTGTGGACACCTCCAGTGCCTGGCCAACCTGGACCCTGGGGTGATTAACCGACTTTACAAAACGGTAGACCATGATTGCACAGAGCATGTCTAAACTAATATAGGGCTGAATATTGGTTTTTTAGAACTAATCTCAGTAACTATAAGACTAATTCCAAAAATTCTCTCAGCCTCGGATACCAGATATACCGATTTTTTTAAATTCGATACATTTGAGACTAGCTTTTGCCCCCGGCTTCGCACGCGTTAAATTCGGTCTAGTTAAATAGATTTTATAATACATATAAACTTTCCTCTTGTCTCTATCTATTAAAAAAAAAACATAAAAATCTGTAGTGTATATATATATATACTTAGTCTGGCCATAAATACTGTTACACTTAATTATAAAAAAATATTACATTTGAATTTCGA